>NC_091488.1:29343668-29646698 GCF_947461875.1 Haliaeetus albicilla
TTATGAAGCCAACCATTGCTAGTCTGTAAACATCTACAAACTATTCCTGGATTTTAAAAAGCAGGGCATTTGTGTGTATTGCTTTATAACATTTTATGCCACCATTTTTTTAAAAGCAATGTAAATAAAACCTCAATTTAAATAAAAAAATTATTGGTCCTCAGAAACTCACCACCCCAAATGACAACTCTTTAAAATATTTACAAAATAAACTATATATCAGTATAGGAAGAGTTCATGACTTTTGTGACTTCTTAAATATTTCATTTATTTTTTATGCCATTTCAGGCTAGAATTTTCCTCTGATTGCAAGAAGTAAACCTTACTTCAATAAAAAAAATCCAAACTCCAAGAAACGATACTTACGCAAAGGGTGTGTTATTTGTAAGCATCTGAATTTTAAATAATAACCAGTTTAGCTAAGCTAAGACAACATGTTATGTTTTTTCAGATCTCATATTTGATAAATATTATCATTTTTACTGTAATCCTTCAGAGACTTGTACCCATCTCTTAATTTCATAAATACAAAACATATTACCAAAATCATTGGAAATAGTAACACTGGTTACTAAAAGATCTCCATATATCTTTTCAAGACAAAGGAATTCACAGGCATGTAACAGGATTGCTACACTCATAAAAATACAATCCCTCCAAAAATATGAATAATATAGCATCTTAAAATTTAAATATGTTGTTCAATGTGTTTCTTCAGTACAAGGCCATGTTTTGTAACCCATTGTTGGAGATGCAGATAAATGCCTTGTATAGCTTCTCTGGGTAACCAAGGATTCTTCTTTTCCTAAGACTCACTCAAAAGGGACACTTCATCTTTGCCAGAAGCCCATGAAATTTTATATGAATTATGCAATGTGGTGACAAATTTTATTGTTTCTTAGTTATAACTAGATATTTTTTACAACATGAAAAGTTGTAGAATGGGGTGCAGATATCTTTCTACCTAATACAGTCCTCAAAATAGCATCTAAAAGAAAAAAAAACAAACCAAAAAAACCCAGAATAAAAGCCCTGAACTCCTTCAGGCTTAATGATACATGTGCTACACTTAGGGGCTTTCTTTAACACGTTTTCTTTTCAGTATGTGACATTGAATAATACTTACCACTATTTAAAAGCCTAGGCAATGTGAAAATTGTTGAAAGAAGCTAATACACAAAGCTAACTAAACTGGTAAGGCTGTGATGATTTAAAATATCATTAGAAAAGAAAAAATTTTCATCTTAGAAGCATGCTTTATAAATACTGTACATTTTTTCCAGACAGCTTCATTTTTTTTAACTAAGAAACACTACAGAACTTGTATGCATCTTATGCCAAGTCGGACCTGCCCATAATAAAAATATTTAACTTGTACTACGTACACTACTCCTGTTATCAATAGAAATATAAAAATTGATTTTGATATTATAAACTAAATAGTATTTGGTATGGACAGTACTGGCTGAGAGATGAGTCCGTCCTCCTGAGCCAGTAAGGGTCCCGGACCAGCTAGAGCCTCTCCAGCATTCCCAGCTCCCATAGGAGCACTGGCTCTTGTGGGCCATGGTCTGCAGGTAATACTGTGAGAAATATTAATAGTCAAAAAAATAGTCACCCTGGCTGATACAGGATGTATCTTGCTCTTCCTCAGAACCACTGCTCATACCCATGCTACAGACTGGAAACCAAAAAGTCTTCATCTTGCTCTCTTGAACTCCGGGTGAAGGCTTGAACTATTCTGAGGAATTAAAGATTACATACCACTTTTTTCTTACTCAGGACATGATTGCATATGTCTTTACTGAAACATTATTAATACTTGTATCATGCCTTCCTAAAAGCCTGTCTGCATGCCCCCATCTTCATCTGTCTTTTTGAATTCTGTTTTATTTCATTGGTTGTTAAATGATCTTATATAAAAAAGGTTAAAAAATTGATTTGCAGTCTCCTATAAAATGCTATATAAACATCAGTGATAACTCAATAATATTGTTGTGAATAGTATTCCCTAAAACAAAACAAAAAAATGTGAGGGCTGTTAATATTAGATGTTAACAACTCTACCAAGCCATGCATGTACAGTAGTGACAGAAATTAAAAAGCAGATACCCTCCCACCATGAAATTCCCCCCAACTTACTTCAAGATTACATGGTTGATGAAAGTACAGCAAGTTCTAATTTCTAGAGGGAATAATGACTTGTAGTTGCAATAATTTAAGGAATAATGTACCCCAACTGTACTTAATAAGGCTATAATTCCATCAAAGGCTTCCAGGGACATCATAAACCATGAGAGTGAAACTTGAGTGGTTTCCTCATGTCACCGGAAGGCTGAGATGGAATTACAGTCTTAATTTATATTCATTTTGAAGGAGCCTTATTTAATATTGCACATTGATCGTGATTAATGCCTCTGGAACTGCCAAAAACTATTAGCTGTGTTCATGGCCTTTTGAAGCCACCAAAAGTCAATTACACCACTGACTAGCGATTCACAGAAATTCTTTTTTTTTTTTTTAAGACCTATGGCTCGGCCAGCACAAACTTGTATAACTATGCTAAAGTTAACATCAATTTGGTCATATATTTTTATCACTTTTCCCCTTCATATTGAGTGAAAACGGGAAATCTTTCTTCTAAGTACATAGCTCTTTAGTTATAGAAGTTCATTGCAAATTAAGGGGAAAATTAATTGGAAGCATTTGGTTAACTTAATCACTGAACATCACTGAATTAATATGGTTTTATTAAAGGGATTTTTCAGTTAAATGCCAATAATTTGTCCACATCATATGTGAGTTAACTGTACAGGGAGAAGTTTTAACAGAAGGGAATTCTTTTTGGTGAAAGACTGCAGGTAATCTGTTTTAAAAAGGAGGATTATATGGAATAGCCCAGAGAGCCCACAGACAAAAGAGTTTGGCATGGGAAAAAAAGAGGGAAACCTAGTTCTTAAATAAGTTGTGGATCAAAGTTACTAAAGGTAAAATAATGTTCAAATAATCTTTTGGTTACTCAAAGAGTTCTCTCCTCCTTTCCTACACAATAGAGTAGGATTCAGTTATGGATATAAGAAGATAAGACATTCCTTACTTGGTCAGACCAGCAGTCCACCTAACCCAATACTTACTCCCTAACAAAGGAGAAAGCAAATTAGCATTAAGAAGCATTAGGGACCCTATCCAATTTCTGTGGAAGTTAGATGGTATGTTCTTCCATATTTTCTATAGTATCCATTTATAGGCATATTATCCTTTAATTTTCTAATCACTTTCTGGACTTGATACTGTCCGTCTCCACAACCTCCTAGGACAGAAATTCCCAGTATTGTTGCTTAAAGGATTGCTATTGAAAAATGTGTTTTAGTGTGATCTCCTGATGGTTTCTGAACTTCCATACTTGCCTAAACGTAGGGATTTAGCATCATTGGGTTGCTTTATGGTATACTATCTAGCCCCAGGCTTCCTCTCCTGAAGGGTTCCCATAAGTCCAGTGTGGATATTTCACAGCCTCTTGCGGATTTCTTAGGTATCATAGGGGATCTAATACAGTAGGAGATGCCTGTATTTAGATAATGGCATTGAGCCAAAATGTTTACATGTGTCAGAGAACCTGCCATAAAATGTATTTCCTTGGAGATGACATTGTGTCAATTTCTGAAATTCCTAGTGCTGAGTAGCTGATTTGATTTATAATTTTGAACAGAAAATACATTGTCAGTGTAATCTCAGCTCCTCTTTATGACAATATATTCCAAGTAGAGGATTTATATTTGTTATTTGTTAAGATCAGATACAGATAGAAATAAATCACATACAACCCCTATTGAAAGTCTTTTGGCCAATTTCTAAGATGATGGTAGTGCAAATTGGTCTTTAAAGCCAAAAGCATGACAACACAGTACTCAGTTATATGGCACCTTTGAGCAAGATAAATATATATTCTACACCCAAAACTGAAAAAGCAGCATCAAAATGTAATGAAAAAGAAATGCAGTGTTGTCTGCTTCAAGCATAGCAATCCCATTTAGCTTTTGGAAGAAGATGTTCTCAAGCCCAGGACTCGATTCAAAAGGCTACCCTTGAAGGACAACCACTGTATAACAACCGTAGTATCCTTGCTTGGACCAGTAGAAGTCAAACTAGGTGGCAGGTTTTCCCACCATATGTCAAGATAATACCCCTTGGCATGTGATGTTTTGGATGCTGAGGGCTTACAAGCCTTCAAAGGGTGTTGGAACAAAGGAAAGGAGGAAAAATCCAGTCAGGGTACTTCAAACAACTCTGGCTGAGAAAGTCTCAGAGTCAACAATTTTTGGAGGTTGAGAAAGAATTCTCAGGTTTAATACTATAGGGGTGTCTTGTTCTCACAGTCTTCCCCAGGCATTTGGTCTTGGACAAAGTCATATGCACTGTTCATCTGAAACAATCCAGCAGAGCTGCTGTTAGCCTTCCCAGAAAATCCCAGCTTTGCTTCCTGATGCAGATTGCAAGTTTTTCAGTTTCCACATGTAACATTTGCAATTAATGCTAAATTGCTTATAGGTTTCATTCTTCTGTGGAGTCTAGTACAACTCTTAACATTCCTGGTACTCCTTTACTATTATTTCATAAGTAATCATCTCTGCCTGGCTTCTCTGAAAAATTCATCAAATTCATGGAACATTCAAATTAATCAAAACCAGCCCATGTCAAAAATAAAGATGCCCTCTGAATGTTTTTCTTTTTAACAGCGAATGCTTTGAGAGAAACACTGTTTGAACTTGCCCACGTTGCCACCTTTGTTTAGAAATTTCAGCACTGGAGGAGGTTTTAATTGCTCCAATCCACTATTCAGTATACTTAATAATAATCTCCTTATACTCCCAATACTATGCGGTATTAAACTGTACTTCAAGAAAAGGTGTCCTTGAAAGTTATCGTCTTCATTCTGCACTTCAGTACCTATAGCTATTGAATAAGAAAAATGCATTTTTATGGCCATTTCTAGATGTTCTTTCTTGAAAATGAAGACATGAAACATAGAATTCTGGATACACAGGCTCAATTACAAAAAAATCAATCAATAAAAAATGTACATACCAAAAAGAAGTGTTCTTGTATATAGGTAGTTTGCATGTGCCATGCTTTTTTGATCAATGGGGTGAAAAATTGCAATGAGCTCCAGAACTCTGAAACATATATAAAATTTTAAAAGATTTATACTCCACTGGGTATAAGGAGAAACTTTTTTTTTGCCCATGAGAACAAAAAAGCATTGGAGCACATTGCCCTAAGACATTATGCAGGCACCTTCTCTGCAGGTTTTCTAGAACTGACTGGATCAAGCCCTGAGCAACGTAGACTGACCTCAGAGTTGATCTGACACAAGCACAAGGCTGGACGAGAGACTTCCTGAGGTCCTTTTATCCTATGACAGCAAGATTGTATGTCTTCGGTTGCTGTAAAGAAATAAATAAATGAAAAAATGCAACAAGGTATTTTGAAAGTCTATCACCCAACTGTCATCAGATGTAATTTTTTTCTTTGCTGAGAACAAAACAGGGAGTGGCTTTGGCAAATTATTGCAGCATTGAACTCCATTTACCTAGATTTTGCCTTTGCCAACAATCGGTTTCTATTAGCTTCTCTGCTGTACATCAAAATTGGATATAAAGAAGTTTGCCAAAAAGAAATTGGAATTATTTTTCCTGGAATGATTTGTAAACTGTTTTCCATTTTTTAAAATTTATTCCTAATAAAAATATACAGTAAAAGAGAAAGAAAGGGTACAATTGGTGAATTGGAATAGTACATTTGTTAATATTATTTTAATGTTCTGTTAACTAAGAATATTTATTTCATTGGACTAAAAAAGATGCCAGCTTAAAAGAAACAGAAAAATAATAGGATATTGTTGTACATGTACATTGATGAATCTCCTAACTTACTTTCTAATTTTGGGTGTTGCAATTCTTGTCTGCAAAGCTTGATAAATTTTGAATGATTCTTCTCAAAATGGAAGCGACCCAAATATATAAACAGTTTTGATAATTTTTGGCTATAACACCTTTCAAATACTTGCATGCATGCTATAAGAACATTGACAAGGTTAAATACATATTTCTGGTTCATCTATGATATCTTGATATTTTTAGGTATCGTTTATTGTGGATTAACAGCCAATATCCTCACAGCAGTATAGGTAAAGGTTTTTTCCCCCTTCACTTTAATGTGAAATGTGAATGTTTTGATGTTGCCCTCCAGGCCTGAGACTCAATAAGAATAAAAGAATTTTTTCAAGTGGGAGCACTTTGGATTATCTTTTTCTGTAGGATGGAGGCCTTTTTTCCCCATTTTTTTCTACCTTAAAAAAAAAAAAAAAAAATGCATGAACAGAAAGGGGGCTACTTTCTTCATTTTTTAAAGAAGGAATTATTTATTGCCAACATGGACAAGTTGTAGGAAAATTATAAAATTGGCTCCCAAGTTCATTTCGTACAGGACTCTCCTTATAATAAGAAGAATAACTCCAGGTAAACAGGAGTCTTTTCTCCATGTAGAACTAGCTGAGATTTATAGGTCAAAACAAAGGTATTTTAAATCGGTGGGAATTCTTAATTCCCTCCATAGAAATCCAGCTATAAAATGTGTGCTATGGGAGGTATGCATGAGCTGGGGGAAGAGGTCATCTGTGCGTATGTGTGTATATATAAATGTGAATACACATAAACATATATGTATAGGTCTATAAATATAGCTACACACTGTAAGGGGAGGGGGAATCATTCCTGAGTCTTCTCTAAGTTAATTTCGTAGCCTGAAGCCTTGCCAATACCCTTAGTCACAACAAAGTAGGATGCAGTATCATTCTGTGTGATGAGAAAGATCGTTAAATTCATACAGGTTTTATGGAGATACATGTTAAATCTTTGGTGCAGAGGATTCACAAGAAAAGCAGTGGTGTGGCAGGACATGCCCTTTTTATAAGGCCGTGTAGCGACAGGGCAAAGGGTAATGGGTTTAAACTGAAAGAGAGTAGATTTATATAAGATGTGAGGAAGAAGTTCTTCACTGATAGGGCAGTGAGGCACTGGAACACGTTGCCCAGAGAGGTTGTGGATGCCCCATCCCTGAAAGTGTTCAAGGCCAGGTTGGATGGGGCCTTAAGCAACCTGGTCTAGTGGAAGGTGTTCCTGCCTATGGCAGGAGGGTTGGAACTAGGTGATCTTTAAGGTCCCTTCCAACTCGAACCATTCTATGATTCTATGACATCTTTGTTATAACCTTTTTTAATAAAAGTTTTCAAGACTTCTAGTTAATTGATCTCTGGAGAATACACAGTAAATTGTTTTATACTTCCCATATATTTCATCTTAATCTGAGCATAAATTGAGAGAAAATACTTTTCCTCTCTCGCAGTCTGTTATTTGTCTCAGAGGGCCACCACCACAAATAAAGGATCTGTAAATCTCTCCAACAGTTCACTGTTCTCAGGGCATTATCAGAACCTGTTCATACAAACATAGGTTTGTCTCAATTAATTAATAAACTTAATCTGCAATAGATACTGTACTTTGTGTAGCTCACTAACTCAGCAGAACTCCATATATTTCCTATTAAAGAATACGCAACACATACAGGTGTTTAATCCATCTTTAAAAATATTGGTAGGACAGCTATAAGCCCAATTGAGTGAACAAAACTGTCATTAACATTCACAAAGATGGAGCTGCCTGGAAGGCTTAAGGAGATGTACTGTTTCATTTAGAAATATATTCAATTATTCCAAATGAGTCTGAAGGCCTCAGATACATATTCCCTATCAAAATCTACAAATTATTTGGAAACTGATCTCTCCTGATTTTTTTTTAAAAAGCCAGCCTTTACACTTGGAACAGCTCTGTATTTTTCCTCAAGTGCTTTCTAGAATACCCGGGAACATTTTTTCCCTAGAGTCCAAGTGTAATGAAGCCCGAGGTGTCCAAGGTGGTGTGGGTACAGAATATACAAAGTACAATTAATGTTTCAGATGTTGCACGCTCTGCTGTCAAGTTCCTTTTTCTTTATTTGTGGTACCACACAAACAGCTTTTTTTTTTTTTTTTTTAAATTGTAAGGTAAGGAGTCATGCAGGCTTTGTTTTAATCATATGCAGGGGCACTCTTATTCTGAGTAATTTTTACATCTGAGTCTCTGCTCGTGATAAACTGTTGCCTATTATCATGTAACTTCTGTAAGATTTAAAGACTCTTATAGGTGCAGATTTCTAGATATTGTTTATTTAATTTGTTTAGATTGCTGACCTTTTTAAGTCTACAAACTTAAGAAATATTTTAAAAAGTGGGGTTGGATGTTGAATTAATTACAATTTATTTTAGTTTCTTTTTTTATGAAACTGTTTTCTGAAGTTTTTTAAAAATATATTTTTATCTTTCCAGGAATTAATTTTCTCATAAGGTTTTTAGTGTCTGAAAGAATGCAGGTATCATAGATTCAGGAAAAAAATATTTCCACCCTCTAAAACTGTTTAGTATAAGCTAGTGCCTTATGGCATAATAGGTGTATGTTTGAACCCTTTCCATTGCCTGTTTTTTTTTTTTCCTTCCTTCCCTTCCCTTATCCCTCTCATTATTCCCTAGTACTTTCAATTCAGAATATAACCCTCACTTAATTTCACTCTAGCTTTGAATTCAATGTCTGGACAGATCTATCCATAAAGAAAGCAAATTTGCACACCTTTCATACTAAGCTTTATAAAGGCTTCTTATTGACAGTGTCATTAGGTATTAGGAAATAAACTTTATGTAAGGTTTTCTTCAGTGACATTCCTTGAACAAAACCTTACCAAAAGTTTATTTCTTTACTTGCTCCATAGAAGCAACATTTCTGATAATTGGAGTCTGATTCAGGACATGCATTGAGCTCATTTCTTTGTTGTACTATACAGCCTCAGCTTTTAGGATACCAAAAAAGCTGGTATGTAGGTGACAGTTACAAAAGAAAGGGAAACAACAGAATACATCTTTTCCTCCACTCCATCCAGCCCCCAAATAATTATATATCACTGAAGTTTATTTGTTGTTGATGTTTTTACAATTAAGCAATTTCCAGCTTCTAGCTTTCCCCTACTGTGGTGGGAACACAGTAGTTACAAATGTGGACCCATGCTAGCCAGGAAAGAAAGTAAAAGGGAAAGGCAGGTGACAGATGATCCCTCTGCCAATGTCCAGACTGAGATGAAATGCAGCATTTCCCATTCACAGTAGAAAAAAAAAAATTGTTGATGATTTTGTACAAACCTTCCCAACCTCTACAGTTTTCAGTAAAACTGATGTCCTTGTCAGATTCATTGTTAAAAGCACTAGATATTTACTCAGCTGTAGAAATCTGGACTAAAAGATTGTAGGTTCAATGAAATGGCATTTTCCAATTAAACTCTGTTTTGCTGGATGTTCCCCAAGCTCTACCAAACACTATGGTTATACATTCTATGCAAACTAGAGATTTGCATCATTTTTGCATGACAGATTCTTGAATACATAAGACTTGGGGGAACAAAGCTTTGCAAGGTGAACATTAAAAAATGCCCAGTGCTTTTTCTTTCTCCCACAGGCTTTCCTGCAGGCACAGATAATAGGGACCTTAGTTATTAAATTGCCACTGGCTCTTTCTCTATTTCTCTATCATTTTCCAGCAGGTTAACTAAAGCATATTTATATGCCAGCTAAATAGAAGGTAACTTGAGTCACAGGAAGCTTCAGCACCCATTTTTTAATAAATCCTCCTAAACTTATAAGTGTCTCTCAATCACTTTCAATGACTCTCTTGGAAGGTGAAAATATCTGCATCTTAATTTTTTTTGCAGAACCAAAGCAAATAAGTAATAAAAATCCTTTTTTTCTTCTTTTTTTTTTTAGGTGGGACTTAATTTTCCAAAATTCTGTATTATGATTGTAAGCAAGCTCAAAATAAGGAGTTATTTTATACAGTTATTGTTAATAAAAAATTAAAACGTAAAAGAAAATATCCTCCTGAGATTAAGAACAGAATAACTGCTCTTCATGTAGTTCACGGGCTGATATGTGCAAAGGCACTAGTACTGGGCACCTCAATCTAATTTAAAGCCTAAGTGAGACACAGGTAAACAAAGAAAGCAGTTCATCCTCACCCTCTCACTTTCCTTTGAGACAGATGTTCACACAATCGCAAGTGCATCTTCTGTACACAGTTCTATTAATGACAGAAAACCTCAGGTACTGCTGCTATGCAAAAACCTTATTAGCTACAAGTACACAAAACTTTGTCATATCTGTTTGTGCTGCTCAAGGCTCAAAACCAAAATGTTAGGGCTTACCTATATGGTCAAGTTACATAGCTGTCTCCTTTGTGTATGCTCTTAACCAATAACAAAATGACAATATAGCGTGGCTCAATCTTCTTTCACAGTTTCATGTCTGTAGATAATGTTTTAATGTGAAGATGCATGTAACTATTTTGAAGCATCAGGAACACTCTTATATTCAGAGGAATATTTAATTCTACATATCAGGTTTTATATATTTTCTTAGATTTTTCTTTTCCCTTTAATCTGGTAAACTCCATGTAACTCTGTCACTGATAAACCATAAATATGGTGTTTCTGCTAATACCCAGATTTGGTTTATTCTATTGTATCCCAAAAGACTATCATAGAATATTCTAGCATAAAACAACTTGGATCATTGATTTTTAGTCATAGTTCATTGATTTCAGAGGGGAGTTCTCATTAAACATCCCTGGCATGAAATGGCCACTTGTATTAGATTTTTTAGAAGAAAAACCACAGTTGGTAGAAATGATCAAAATAAGCATCAGGAACTTTGTTCCATATTGTGAGTAATCACAGTAACAAAGTTATCTATCCTGCACCACAAAATAATTGAAGCATGAAAAAAAAAACCAACTTTTTTTTTTTTTTTTTTTTTTTAACAAACATCGCTCCTCAGGAGTGAAAAGTAGACTGATTAAACTGTAAGAATTGGGATTACTTTCTGCAGAACCAAAAGATTTAGAGCCTGGTATTTCTCACTGTAGGAGCCATCTTGTGGAGGGAAATTATTTTGCTTATGGTAGCTTAAAAAGCAGATTTGCTCTCCTTGAATGGGAAAAATATTCACAGGATGTAAAAAGCATGTAGCCCTAAGTTTATCTCCCTTTCACAGCTTTAAGAGAAAAAAATATAGACAGATGAGTCAGGATAATGTTTTGGGCTTTTTTATACCCATTATTCCCTAAAGATTTCTGTGCATGATCCTAGATCTACTGGAGGGAGAATTTTAAATTCTGAGGTCAAGAAACACACTCCTTTTTTAACAAAAACATGATGTGCACCCTTTAGAATTTGCAAATGAATGTCCCTTATGCCATAGTACCAAAAAACTCTTTTTATCACTTTTATCACTGTCCTAATTTAAGCAGTTTATAATACTTAAAGGACATATTTACTCACACACAGCAACTTATTATCTGTCTCCATTTCCTAGATAACAAGGAGGATTAAAGCAGGGATACAAGAAATTTGTGAAAGAGGACAGAGTCAAATTTGAGAGGTTTTCCCACTTCTCATGCCATGAGTTTAAACACTGAGCTGTGCTTTTTTCCCATTAGCAATTACAATGTTCATGTAATTCCTCATTCTGTTATTCCCTCCTCTAACTCAACAATTTAGTTAGTAATATACCTGATCCAGCTAGCCATTCTGGCTGCGGGACTTTACAAGCTCCTTTTCTCTCTCAGCAGGGCTTGGAGGTGCTTCTTTTCTTAGTCAGTCAAGCATCATTGAGAGGGAAATCATGTCAGTTCTGGCTGCCTTTGCTCCGGCGTACATTTGATCTGAACATCTTTTCTCTTGATCCTTCACTTTTGCTACTAAGTGCTTTGCTTTTGCAGCAAGCTTGCTCTAGCCCCAGTTTCCATTAGATGTGTTGAGATCTGAGGTTGTTATTCAGTCTTCATATGCTGGAAGCCACTCCTGAGAAAAAGCCGGCCTCATTGTCTCACTTCTGTGCTGAGGAGTTCATTTCTTTAATGATCTGACCATTGTTCGCTTTCATTTCTGCCTTTGCAAACTGAACTGGAGCCTCACTGCTGGCTGTCTGAGCAGAGAAAGATGGGCCTGCTGCTTCTCAATGGAACTGGGCAAGGATGGCAACTCTGTTCAGAAAACAGGTTTCTCTTCCTGAAAGATTATTCTTTAGTCCTCGCTTTCATCCTGAATGCGTTTATCCCAGCTTTCCTGCCTTGCAGAGACATGTTTTTCATGGGAATTTTTGCAAAGAATGATGAGGCATTGCTCTTTTAGCTAATCAGCTGTCTTTGACGCTGTCTTTCTAGAACATTCAAAACTGGATTTTAAAGTCCCTTTATCCCCAGATTTTCTTCAATATTGTTTATAGACTTAAAAATTTAAAATGGAAGAAAGAACATCAACAGTCTTAAAATCCACCCGAGTTCCTATAGAACAATGGTATGCAGCACAGAGGAATATGCCAGACTACCTCATTCTTGAAGATTAGCTGCAAAACTGGAAAGTTTTAGAAAGCTATAGAGCAATATGAGAGATTACTTAAGTAATGTTCCAAGGAACCAAGTTTTGGATTTTTCAAAGCTTTCTGGCAAGTATTTTGTGCTTGGCTCAACTTCTATTTTCTTTTTTACATTATATCATCAAAGCAAGTCAATTCCAAAATATCTTCTTTACTCCTTTGCTCTGTCTCTCATATTCTCATTGTAAGGTCAGCTCTAAGAACAAAGACAAAGTTTTATCATTTCTTCTAGGCTTGCTGACCCAGAAGAATTCTAGAAGAGCAAGTAATAGGAACAAAGCAGGCATTTAGACCACAGAAAAAAGTACAGATCCCAAGACAGAAATGCAATCAAGGACTGAGGCATTATTAAAGAATAAGGAGAAAGGAATTGTTGGAAAAAAAGGATGTCCAGGCTTGCAGATAAATCAGGGAGTGGAGTTAGGGAAGGGATGTCTTTGAAAAGATTTCTTCCCTGCACTCCCACCCCACACTTTTCTTTAATGCAGCAAATTGGAATGTATTAATAAAATACACGTGAATATTTTTAAAAAATATTTGTGACCAAGCAGAAAAGTCTTTCAATAAGGTTTATGTTCTTGAGGTATAGATATAGTGTTGAAAATCTCTTCCTAAAACCCATAATTTCTGCTTCAGTGATAAAAGTGACACTGATCTCTACAGTTTTGCTGTTAACATATTCAGGTAGTTTCAGACAGCTTTCTGCCCATTTGACTTCTTTCAAGTTACCTTTGATTTTGTTTAAACAGGCAACAAAACCCAGGCAATTCTTACAGATTTAGTTACAGAATATATAGTACTTCATCATCTTAAGCAGGCTACTCAGTCTAGTTAAAGAATGTTGTTGATTTTTCAGTGTTTGTGCAGCTACAGTAGATCTGACCTAAAACTCATTTAAATGAAAGGCATCTATTGAATCCATGGGCTTTGGGGCATAAACCATTCAGCCTTTCACTGGCTCACTGAAATGCTGTAGTCAGATATATGATTCATGTTTCCTTCCAATGCCTTGGACTTGAATGTGGTTATTCAAGGAGTTAGCAATCACAGGGCCAGTATTTTATAAGCTATGAATGTTATAAGAATGCAAATACATCAACTGAGTACTGTTCTTTCTGAACAGAATGATTTTTTTAACAGTGCAATTCAGCTTCAAAAGAGAAATGAAAGAAAAAAAAAGCTGTGTTAAAAATGCAGTTCAAAACTGGAACCTGCAAGTATAAGCATTCACAATCATTGATATTAGGAAAACAAGACAGGCAGATAAGGTGTTAGTTTGCAACCACAGATAACAAAAAAGTTAAAGGGATTTAAATAGAGAAGAAATCTATGGATCAGGGTTTTTTATTACATTGATATAATTGACATTACCATTAGGCTTCACTAGAATCACTAGCTAGATTTGTATAAAGTGGCAGCAGAGTTGGTAAATGTGGGTGTAGATTATTTTGAATAAGGTATAAAAAAAAGGATATGTAGGGGAAAAAACCAACACAAAACACCAGGATGAAATTCCCAACTGTATAAAAAGCTCTCATTAATTTCAAGAAAGAACAACTGGATAATTTATCTAGTTATCACTGTACGAGGATGAGTATCAGTGAAGAAACACAGACATCTACTTGCCAATTACTGATCTGTCACTTTCTCTCCCTCCAATTTACTAGAAAGTAGAAGAGAAAAAGACATTAATTTTTTCTAGTTATTTTTCATTAATACTTTTTTATGTATTCATTAGCTAAATACAGTAAATAATGTAAACTCTAATATAAAAATAAATATTTCCTGTATTTAATTAAGGGCAATATATTTTAGAATATGGATCCAGTTTTTCAGCCTAAATCAGTGCTTATCAGGCACCATCACTGACCACCATTATCACAAAGTAGTTACTTAAATAGCTGTCATTCAAGAGTTTTCTGTTGTTAAACTAAATCCTAATGCTGAAAACATTAGTGGAGTCACATAATATATGTGATAACAGTTGCCCTGAGAATTATTACAGGACCCATGAAGGTCCTTCCTCTTCTGCCTAGCTTTGTAGAATTTCAGTTGAGTTCCCTTAACTTTGTAGTGAGAGAAGAAATTTGAGTTACAGCAGCAGATAAGGAGGCCTTCAAGTTTCTAGACCAGATTTCATTCCTTCCTTGCTAGACAGCTAAGGTGAAGAATGATTGCCATCTGTAAAGCCTCTAATCTGCCCCACCAAGATAAATAAAATGGGGAGCAATCAAAATTTTCAGGATACCCTTCAGCTGTATCATCCATGGCCAAATTACCTGTTTTCACCAGATTAAACTACACTTCAGTATATTTCTGAAAGGATGTGATAGAAACACACTATATAGCCAGGACTGGTATTTTAGGCTTATATAAAGTAAATCTTTAACCTGACATTTTTTTCTCAATCAGAGGAAGGAAATGATGAACCAAGAAATCTGGGTCTGCAATGTGTCAGTAGGTGATCCCAAGGGAGAGAAGTATTAAGAGAAAAAGACTATTTTCTTAGATATATACAAGTTGCATTGCTAGAGATCAATGTCATGCCCCTGTGAAGAAACCCGAGTGGAAAATTCATGTCACAATTAGCGGCAGAGATTCTGTGAATTGTTTTGTAACCAATGATAAAGCTCAATTGCTCGAGTTGCGGCAAAGGGAACTACACTTGAGTGCACAATCCTTCCTTTAGAAAAAAAAAGGGATTTTTTTCATTCTACTTTCCTTGCAAATGTTGTAAACAATTTTTCAACCCTGCCCTGACTTTTCTGGGTTGTGTGACAGGATCATTTCCAGACATCCCTTGTTTCAAGGATACTAAGGGATGACTTGGCCTCTTGCGTCACTCACATGCAGTTGACAATCATTCTTATTTCTTGTTTTTAAGCAAATAACATAACTGAAGACCAAATCTATCCTTAGTGATAAGTGTGTATCACTGCATGCCCCTCATTCCTAATCACCTAGATTAGTACTATTGGAACTATGCCCTCAAGTCCCATCCAGACTTTGTGCCCAAACTTCCTTCTAGGGAAGGAATAGGGAGCAGGAGAGGAAAAGGCTGGTGCATTCCCACATCTCACTCAAAGATGGAGTCAGGGTGCAGTTAGGGTATGGAGCTGGACCTGAAGGCTCAGAAACACAGAGGTGGCCAGTTTAGGTATAGTCCCACAGTCTGGAGGATAGTGACCCGAGCATTGTAAATTACTTGATTCTTAAAAATAGGATAAAAATGTGATGTTTTCATTGTCTACTATATTAATGGACTATAAATGCCCTTTCTGTCAATTCTGCATGCTCAGTACAACTGGGAATTACAAAATAGTTCCCAATTTTTTAATTTAATGGAGAATTTGTGAAATCTATTATCACTTCTAATATAGTAGAATCTAAAGATTCCCATTGTCTTATTTTACTGTCCATTTTCCTGCAAAAATGTGTAGTTTGAAGAAAAGAAGCTGAAAAATTATATACACATTGTATATATATATTATACATATCAAAGGTCGTTATTTTTTTTTTTGTTGATGAGAAATTGAAGAACAGAGAGAGGCAGGAACTAGCCAAAGTGTACATACAAAAATGAAAATATTAGCCTCCCCAGTTCTAAGAGTGGAATGCCACCCTGTTGATTCTCCCTAAAATATGCAAGAGCATGATACTGTCCCAGATTAATTACGACTTGGTGTTCTCCACAGGAGCTCACTGTCAGATGCTGTGTCCCTCCACCACCAGTCAGCGTGCAGGAACAGTAGTGCCTAGAGAGGCCAGCTATGTGAATGGAGTTTCGGTCATTCTCTGACGAAGTCTGTATTGTCTACCAGAAACTCAAGTCAACACGGAGCGCTTTCACTAACAGATCCTAGCTCTGTATGTAGGAAAAATCCAAAGGGAGAACATCCTTAGTGGTAGCTCCCAACCCTTGAACTTGCTCCACTGACAATCTACTGTAGCCCTGAAGGCCAGAAGACTGCGTCTCTGCCATGCTTAGACAGCAAGACTCTGAATTCAGTCACCGATCATCACAGGGAGCCATATGCTCTTGTACTGAAGGAAAGGGATTGGAGAAACTTTGTTTCAAGGAGAGAGAGCAAAGACTTTTTTAATAAACAGACAGCTTTCTTATGTCATTACGTCAGTGTTGTTTTGTTACTTTGAAGTAAGAAGGAGAGCTTCTATGCAGTAAAAGTAATCTCAGACTAAAATGGCTGAAATGATTTCATGAGTAAGTATCTGGCAGCTTTGCTTTGTAGTAGGCTATGAAAAGAGTATGAAGGTTAGAGAAGAGGGCAGAAAGAATATTAACAGGGAAATTAATAATTTTATGAGTTTTACAGAAGGGCTTGGGCTGTAATGATAATATGCACTGTGATATGCAGTACCTACTGAAAGTCATAGTTAATGGTTAAGAGCAGATAATATTTAGCATTTATATAGTGCTCCACAGCTTCAAAGAACTATGCAAACATAAATTAATTAATCCTCAAGATTTTAAGATCTCTATTTAGGTAGGTAGATTCCTCTTAGAAAGTTCTGTGTAACACAGATGATTACATCTACTTACAAAATAAGACAAACAACAGCAATAATATCACTGGCTTTGTGAATTAGTTAAGCACCATTATCCCTCTTCTGCTGATGGAAAAGCTGAGGTTTAACTATCAGGAAATTTCTGTGAGGCATGTCAATGACAGAGCTGACATTAAATTTTAGGAATGGCCTATCTTTTGACTCTTATTTTCTGTCTGCTAAGTAAATCTAAGGAACAATATCATTTAGTGATGTGAGATAGAGAAATATATTTAAATTAAAAAGTTCACAGTCATGATATTTCTGTTCTCATAACATTTTCATCACAATAGTGTGGTGATATTTGTTTGAAGATTACATCATAAGTAATTTTAAAGTATGGGAAAAGATATAGGAAAAACATTCATCATAATATGGTCAGATTCTGAACACTGTCAAAAAACAGACCAATTTCACAGCACCTATTAATTTATCTGTTTGATGCTTTTTAAAAGCTCTTTCCTTATTATCCATCTTCTCTGCTTTTCAAATACAGCTAACACATCTGGCTACAATAAAGTCTGACACAATGCAGAGATGTCCACCAGAGTCTGCAGAGATCCTGTAATAACATTGATCCCACTTAGGAGTTAACTCAGAGTCCTGATGATAATTAAAAATGTCAACATCATTAAATATTTCATTTCTCAAATACTAATGAAGAGGTTGAGTCACATATTTGCATAATTTACATAACAGCCATCTAATTTTGGTGATTGAATTGATGACACCTGGGATGTCTAAGCTTTTGGGTGTTTTCTCTCTAGTCCACAAAGAGTCAGACCCAGTGAACTTTTCAGATCCTATCAGTGTATTGAAGCTCCACTATGGGTATTCAAATCCAAAAATCTGAGAGAACACAATCTTATTGTGGTTATTCACATTATATGTTTTAAGTATGATGACAGCTGATATGGATGGAGCACAGAGAGCTTTTTTCACTTTATTGTTCTCACCTGACTCCTGCTAGGAAGATAAATGGCAATGTTATCAGTCAAAAATATTTTAATATTAAGTTTTCTCTCTCAAGTGGGACTAAATGGTATTATGGCAATGCATCAATTATCTTACTACAACCTACCTTTTAAGAACAATAAATTGCCTTTTCAAAAATGAACTCGGTTCAACAGAAACAAACTATCTTTAACAGTGCAGCCTGTTAACTTCCTGGTTGACTTTATTGTCTCACTAATTGGCAGAAAAATATCCCATTTGTAAACCAGAAATAGCCAAGGAGTAGAGCCAAGAAGACTCTTCATGGTGTAGGTAACTTAGTTAACTCAATTTTGAACTTTTTGCCACATAATTTACAATGCTAAATCTTACAAGGTTTGCTTTATAGATGTGTTTCAGGTGTTGGCAGATGTGGTTGGGGGGGGTGTTGCATTTTATTTTTGCATTAATATTATAATATATAGACCTAGAATTTCATTATTAGGTAGTAAATTGCTTTGCTAGAGTAGATATAAAAAATTAAAAAACAAAATGGCCCAGGATAAGATCTTGACTCATGGGAAATTCAGCTGTCAGGGGACAAGAGGGGAGATCTTCTCATGAATTAATAAATAGCTTAAATAGTAGGATTAAGTGATCAGCTTCAACAAAAGTAGAGGTTTAACAGTGGAGTCCCTCAGGGAGCTCTGCTGGGATATCTACTGCTCAACATAAATGTTCTAGAAAAGGAAGTGAATAATGAGGTAAGTGTTCCGATGATAAAAAATTCTTCAAAATAATAACAATCAAAAAAACTGACTGCTAAGAGTTGCAGCAGAATTGAGGATACCAATCAACTATGGGACAAGGAGAAAATGAACATTACTGTCAATAAATGTAAGGTAATGTACACAGGGGAAGAAGCTCATCATAAGAAATACACAGTGATGGTCACTAAACAAGCTGTTATCATTTAGAAGAGATATTTAATTACTATTGTCCATAATCCTAGGAAAGCATTACTAGCCCAATACTCAGTGACAGTCAAAGGCTAAGTAGAATGATAAGAAAAAAACAACTAAGAAAAAGAACACAGAGTAAAAGAGACCATCATCATGGCATCACATACAATCATGGCATAGTCACATCCTGAATTACTAATTCACTCCAGTCTCCTCAACTAAAAAACAAGACTGCCAAAAAGGCTGGTGTAAAGCAAAACAAAGGTATGGATTGCTTTCAATACTAAACAGACCCTGACACATTGTCTTGGAAAAGTGAACTCTTAGGCATTTAAAATCAGGAACAGAGAATAAAGAATGATTATTTATGGGTTTTCATGAAAGAATTAAGAAACATGAAGTTAGTAGACAGAAGCATTGAAACAAAAGTACATACTTTTTTAGCACAATTAACATCTTGTGGAGATCATGTTATGGAGTTCATTACCATACAATTCTTTGGATCTGAAATAGGTTTGAAATCGGACTAGCTTGCATCATGGAAATGAGGCCCTGACAGGCTACTCTTACAATGCTAAATTACAGCCTCTAGCTCAGATGCAGGGTGACGAAAGGCAGAAGAAAAACCTAGAGAGGTGCCACTCTGTCCTTTCTCATGTGTCAGAAGCAGAAAGACTGGCTAGATGAAAGTTTCAAAGTGTCTTTATGATCTTGGGTGATTTATTTATTGTTATTGCACTTCTGCTTCTCATCAGTGAAATGGGGCTAAAAATACATACCACCCTTACTTAGGAAGCATGTTATGATTTGAGATTTTCTGTAAAGGCCCTGAAGATGCTTAAGGTACACAGGTTACAGGCTCTAGTTTTGATTGCAAAAATACTCTGACATTTGCTTATGATTAAATGATTTAAAATGTCTTCTAAATAACATGGAGACAGTTTCACCTAGTTATAGTGACTTCTAAGGAGGAATGACATTGGGTGGAAATTGTGCTGGCATGTTCATTCTACACTTCATCATTTGAATTTATTGAGGGGAGGGCTGTTAATGTTCTCTTTGGGCCAGCCTCTGGCTACACATGCAGAAATCTATAAAATCACGATTCAACTGCATTTTAATATAAATAAATGGCTAGCATTCTGCTTATTCCCAGGATAATTTAACTCAAGTGTTTTTCAGACTCCTGTTTCCCTGTCCTTACCAGAGATGTAATGGATCCTAATCACACAGTCTCAAAGACACTCTTGCTAGAGCAACTGTAGCATTTCCCGCTGTCTCTTTTTGCAGCAATTGCTAACATACTACGTCTGTCTTGAGTGCTCTTTTCTGACTTGCCTGCTAATGAAGGAGGTGGAGAAAGATGCCATAGAGTCTATTACTTTGCATGCAAGAACCACTTTCAAGTGAGTGATGCCTTGACCGGTGAAAGTAAGATGTCCATACTCCCTGTAAAAAGAGATTGCTGCAATCTTGCTCACATGTATCCGTCTCTTAAACATTCTGCTTGTTCTGGAATTTACTCTCTAGGCAGCTTGAAGGACATTGAACAAAGAGTTTTCCTAATATATCATAATTACACAAACACCTGTGCCGAGCAACCTTGTACTGAGCTACTCAAAATTTTTTCAGGGGTTCAACAATGCTCAACACTCCTTAGCTGTGATTTGATGGTCTAATAACTGAGCATAGGGTAAAATGAAGTACAGATGGGAATTCTAGATCAAAGACTTCTAAAGAAAAGTGCCTAGATATACTTGTAGCACATTATTGATTTTGATATAGTTGTACAACACACTTTGCAACGTAAAACTGTCTCTCTTCTCTGTAAGGGCAAAACAGGAACTACACAGAGGGTCATTTGCAGGTGTTCACTCCAGAACAGATTATATAAAAAACTTAATGGTTTACTTGTTTGACTTGATATATAAATGCCACCTTGCACAGTACTGTGTACAAGGTGTCTTTTTAGAGATTTTCTTTCCTTTTCCAGATTGCCCAGCTGGCTTTTGGAACCCATAAAGTCTTGGAGTCATACAAACTTTAGAGTCTCCAAATCTCAAAACTGTTCTTTACTAAATGTGTTCCTAGTAGCACACTCTTTTATGAATTCATCTTTGAAAATATAAATATCCAACACTGGATTTTAAAGTTCATCACAGTGATTTTTCAGAACGCCTTGAATGATTTCAGCCACCAAAGAGACTTAATTTTTAGATGGGCAGTAACTTTTTCCCCATCTCTGAACTTCTTTCTAAAACTTGCTAGGATTTTCAGCAGCTTAACAAATTAGTATATTCTCAGTTTTTCTTACATCAATATTATCTGGTATCATCAGCGCAGACAATTCAGACACTTTTAAAGATATTAATATGGGTGATCTCTTTCTCTTCACTCCAATTTACAGCTTCTATTTTTTTTTAGTGTGGTTCAAACTGCCTGAAAAATCTAAGTCTACTAATGAGTTTATACATTGGGATTATTTAAAAAGCTAGATCTTTTAATTTAACATCAATGTCTTTTTTTTTTTTCAGAACAACGTTAGTACTGGAAGTCAGAACCTTCAAAATTCTTACAACATTGAAGCAACTAAAATCTAGTGTATTGACATATAGTTACCAACCTGAACTTGGGGTGGAACTGGAGAGATTCCACTTTCTTACAAATGTTAAAACACAGAAAAAATTATATTTCTACATTCAATCATGTTAAAATTTGTGTGAGAATATGTATAATTATAAGAGAAATCATAGGAGTGGTCAAAGGTGTCAAACCATCCTGCTCTGAATTCTTTCTCCAGCAGTAGCCACAAGTGGATTCCTCCAGAATAAAAGGTTAAAAAACTGAGTGATACTTTCCCAGGGTATTCTTACAACCTCCAACATCACAAAGTATTCCTAATGCTGAGGTGGTCCCTTTGTACTTAGCAGCTTTCTTTTGACTTTTCTCCCCCAGATTTGTCCAGTTTCTTTTTGAATCTATGTAAACATTTAGCATTCATTTTTAGAAAAGTATGTGTAATGACAAAGACTAGAGGTTTGGCTTAATTTTCTCTGTCTTGTTTTTTTAATCTGTTTAGTAAACAATCTGCCTACTACAAAGTATATGGATAGAGAATATTGTTACAAAAACCCAAGCTGTTAAACCATGAGCCTGACAAGGGATTAATTCCTTAAAAAATTGCCTAAGGGTTGCAGAGCATTTTAACAGTTGGGAATTAAAGAATGATGGAGTGGTTGCAGCTCAGCCATGATCTACTTCGCCCCAGGATGTGACTTGCGCAGAACAAACAGCAGTCAAGGAAGGGTGATGCTAAGCTAATGCAAAAGAGGTTTCCTTCTTTAAAAAGTTTCATAACATTTTCTTGTAGATCTTCAGACCTCACAGAAGGTCAACCTTTCAATTGAAGTCAGCAAAATATAAGCAAAATATTTCCTTTGCATACTCACTGTACTTAATAAAGACAGGTTTTGTTCATACACGTGGATGAAATGGAGAAGGCACTTTTGTCCTCTCTATCCTATATATTTTCACACTTCCTTTTAGTTTTAGTATCCTCTCATGCATTCAGTTTTACTATTCTCTGTGTACTTTACTCTTCATTGAAGTATTCAGTGACTGTTTTAGATGACTATATAGATACAACCCCCCATGTAATATCTTTCATAATTCTCAAAAACATGTTCTGCAAACTTAAAATTTTATTAGTACTAGTATTTTATTAGCTGCTTAAAAGATATCTGTTGACATTTTTTGAGTAAAAACATTGAAAAAAGGTCACTGAGGTATAGTATTTATCCTCAGTCACCTCATATTTCCCACTTTTTTCAGTTTTGTTTGCACACATAGTACCTTTCCCATTTCTTCCTCTGTGTGTGTATACACACACTTATTCAGACATAAAGTCTGAGGTAAATAACATCAGTCACAGTCGTATCCAACAAGAAGACTAAGCGATACTCATATTGGAACTTGGTTTACATTTTTTTAATATAGAAGTATGCAATCAAAAGGGGTTATGTTTTCAAAAGTAGATTTGCAAAGCACAAGATTACTATGCACTAGAAATTTTATGGCATTAACCTATGAATTATGTTCTTTACAATAGCAGTTACCAAATTTCCGACATTTAATTTTTTTGAAATGTGTTTTGTTTACCTGTTTTAATCTCATATTAGCTACTTAGCAGTGTTTACTTGTTATCTCTGAGGCAAAATAAGATTTTCTACAAGATCATTCCTCTAGTTGTGCATTCTCAGAGCACACTGTGAAAATAAATTTTAAAACACTATTAGACAATACTCTTTACATTCATAATACACACACATTCACATGTGTGCTTGGAAAGTTTTGATTTGTTTGAGATACACGGTCTTGCAACTATTCTTTTATTAATGTTTCACTAACAGTTCTAGTGAGAAGTTCTTTACTTCTTCATAGGCCATGTCTTTTCTTCTTCAAAAGCAACTTTAAAAACTAATTCCATTGCTTAGACACGTTAGAACCCTTATTTATTTCATTTTTTAATTCATTTATGGATGTAGCTACTATGTTTTTTATAAGGGTTGGGGTTATTCACAACCCCATGATCAATTTTCTATACATACCTTTCTCTCTCTAGTTAGCTTGAATATCTCCCCCCCCGCCCCAGTTCTTATCCTCTTCCTGAAAGACTTAATTGGCTCTGGAAATACTTGTAAAGTGTACTGCCCAACATGTCCATTTCCAGTACACTCAAATCTGTGAGCAGTCCATCACAAAGCCAAATTGGCCATCTCTCCCAGTCGTAGTATATAGACTGCCTTGGCTACCTTATACCAGTACATATTCTAAAATGTTTGAATAAAGTCATAATATTATTACACTTGGCAGAAATCAATAGGAATTTTACATTGTCACATCTCTACTATGTATTTAACTCAAGATCTTTTAATCTTCTGGGACACTAATATCCTAAACACAGTTTCCAAGAATCATTTAAATGAAGGGACATAATGTGATTCCTCATTTAATTTTTGTTCAATTTATGAGTTTCCATCATATGGAAAATACATTTTTCTTCTGGTAGAATTCTAATTCAGATACTCCATTTCCAGTTTCACATTACTCTGTAGTAAGATATCTAAACCTGGGAACTGCCACTAGCATTAGTATATCTTTTTTCCTGTAAATTTCAAACCTGTTTGAACATATTTCTCCTTGCAGATTTGTTCTTCCTCTCAGGTTGCTACCATGTGACTCTCAAACCAGATAAGGGATAAAGTTTGAAGAATCTGCACATGGTGTAAAAGACTTAATGAAAAGTCTTGATCCAGAAAGATCTTTCCAGAAATCCTTTCCAGAAAATCGGGGGGGGGGGGGGGGGGGGGGGTTAATCTAGAATCATCTGTAGCTTTCAGGAACAGAAATATTCTTCAATTGTATAACTCTCAAAGTGAGATATTTTAAATACCATTAAGTCATTTTCTTTGTTTATTTGACTTACAGTGTGAATTCATCTTATGTTGGTACCAGCAGTATATGCTTATATAGTACACAAAAGAGGTGACATTTCTTACAATAATAAAACTGGTTCGGTTTGGGGAGGTTGGGAGGATACTGTTTGTTTCTTTGTTTTTCAACAGTGGTTTAATTAATAAACTGAGATGAAAAAGGTCTGTCAAATTTTGAAACATCAGTTCATCAGCTTGGGCTTGACTGGAGGCAATTACTGAGACAGACTTTTCTTGTCACTGAGAGATTGCCCACAAACTAATTCACATGTAACCTGTAATTAGACTGTAAAAGACGTAAGTTCTTGTGCTCACAACAGGATTTTGTGAGTAAGAATCCTTCACCTTGTCCCTGATAGCTGTCTAGGTTTGTAGGGACAGTCACTTTGTGTAGCTTATCCATAGGAAAAATATATAATGACTTAAGCATATTGCCAGACTTAACTAACGTTTATGGCACTCTGAAATTTTCAGATGGAAGGAACTATAAAAAATGAAAACTATTATAGACATACAAGTGCTGGTGGACATTGTTTCTTTTTTGATTTTAAATAATAGGCCTTCCTAACCCGACTGAAGGAAGGAGATGAAGCTATTAGCAGCAGATGGGAAGAGACAGACAGTAGCATGTAGAGGTAGTACAGCTTGTGCTGCATGCTTGCAGCACAGCTTGTTTCACAGCACTGGGGGCAAATAGGTCTATTCTACATCAAAAAGCTCGTCAGCCCTTTTGTGGCAACGTGCCAGATCTCCAGGAGAAAGGGATTGCCTAGAAAAAAATATGTTGGGGTTTGGGGGAAGCAGACACAGGTCAAATAGACAAAGATGAGGAGGACATCTGGATGACTTAACTCTTCTGTAGCAAGAATATCTCAAAGACACCAGCTAATTACTCTCTGGTAATTTGTATTTGTAAATTTTGTCAAAACAAAACATTTCTGGCCTCCTTGAGAACAGCACAAAGATAAAAATTAATATCAATTCAAGTACAGAGGTAGAAAACTAGAGAAGTCAGTGGGGGAAAAAAAAAGTGTATCAGAAGCTTTGTGGTCATGACAATATCCTTTGACCATCATTATCTTCTGAATCCCAAACATGGGCTTATATATAGTATCAGTTTTTGCAAACTTTAGTCATGCTCTAACATCTCAAATTTCATACCAACAGAGCTTGACTAGCAAAAATTAAAGCACTACAGGAAACAAATAGTATGTACCTAACTTAGAGTCTTGCATAACTTGGCAGACATTTGTGTAAGTCAGATATATTGAACACAAACTTAGATTCATTTCTTATGAGGACATATACACAAAATTAAATAATTTGATCTCATTAAAAGCTTTATGCCACAATAAAAATATATAGCCACTTCATATTTTAAAAGTTAATAAAAGCCTTCTGCTCTGAAACTAGAAGTTTAGCAACTTAAATTTTATATATATATATCTTTGCTGAATCACCATTAAAACACTACTAACTCTCATTCAAGGGTTCAAACATATTCTGACTTTAACACACGTTCTCCACTGCACCATTTCAGGTCACGATACTCAGATTTACTCCACTTCTATAAGCAACATTTAAGCAAGTAGAATAAAAACCAAGAGAAGCCATCCTCTCATAAGATGCATTTAAGGAGACTGAAGAACCAGAACAGATCGCATGCATTTCTATCTAGGGAAAAAAAGGAAAATTATTTCTTCTAAGCAAAATTTTAGCCAACAAACTAAGTTCACCATTTTGGCGTAAGACAGACTTTGTGCAGAGAGTCCTTGTATTTAAATCCAGTAGAATTAAACAGTACAATTAACAACCTGATAAATAAAGGCTGCCTTTTCAGTGAACTTTGATTTATCAACACCTTTGACATATATAACCAGGAAGTAGAACAACTAATTTTAGAGGGGGTTTATATTTATGAAACAGCTACATCCATTTTTTTATTAACTGTTATACAACTGTATAAAGTAACTGAGAAAAGAACATGGGAAAAATTCAATCTATACAACAATGACATTAAGAGTTCCCGTATTTCTAAACTGTACATTATAATTGTTAAAATTATTTTACTTTATTAATTGCTGTTAAATTATTAAACAATTAATAAAAACTATTTTAATAATTGTCATTAGTAATTCAAGTATTAAATATTTATACAAGTGTGTTTTATTTCTTTTCCACACCTTTGCTAGGCTATCACAGTGGAATAACTCCTTGCAGAGAAGCAGAGGAGCAAATTACGAGTTCTAATTTGGATGAGATGATTGTGAAAAAACATCAAATAGCAGATAGTGTACATTTGCATTTCTTCAAATTTAAAAAAGAAGTTTAGCTTTTGGATTTTTTAAAATTATTCTGAAACACCTAATTAATCTGCACCATTTTTCACTTATTTCAAAACACTGAGGAAAATATAATTCTTTGTCTAGAAGTGAGGGAAATGTGGGATAGCGTAAGAAGGATTTGCTGAACTTCATCCATAGTTTGGGAGGAGAAACAACTAAATATCACCATAAGTACTAGTTCAGAATTTTGTATTTTAGAGTATATTGCCGCTTCCAGTAAAAGTACTATTTTTTTTTCCCCATGGAAGACTTGTTACTTTGGAACTGCATTACATCTTACTGAACTGTGACCGTGGTTCAAATTAAACATTATTTAAAAGATATTATGTTGTACTGAAAGGTGCAAAATGCAATTTTCAGTTTGGGGGTTTTGTTGTTGGTGGGGTTTTGTGTTTGTTTACAAGTTTAAAAATTCATTAAGAACAAATACACACTTATGTGACTAAGGTATATCTGCCTGCAGATATGGCAAATGGAAAGCTATACAAACTCAAACTTATGATGAATAGGCTTCTAAGCAATGACATTTAAATCTCTTACAAGTGAATGGTATCTTTACCAGTTACTAAGGGGTAGATCTTGGAGACAGCCTTCTAGTAATAAGTAAAACTTAAAAGTTATTTATGTGGCTCATACCCCTGTATTTAGGCATCACAGTCAAAATAAACGTATGTTTAAAATTCTTTACTAAGTGACCTATACATAGCACAGTTCAGTGTACTCTGCTTCTATGATCAAGAGGGTGAAAAATTGTTAAAAACTGAATTACATAAAGCAACTAGACTTATTTTTCCTTGTAACTGTAAGCACAATAAACAACCATTATCTTCCTTCATTAACACATTAATATTATTTACTATTTCCGTGTATCACTACACAAAAATAGTAGTTGTTTTATATTGTTTTGTTAGTGCAATGTTTATTCCCTATATCTTGAGTTACAATATCTAAATGTATTTTGGCAGTATATTGTATTTCATCTATGCAGTAAAGGGAGTTTATTGAAAGCATATGTAAACTTTACTTCTTTTGTTGTTTATGGCTTTAGAAATAGTTGAAATAAAACTTAGAACCTGAGTAGTAGTTGTGTACACATAGTCCTTCCATTACTTTCTTTTCTATTTCAAGATTTTCACTTGTTCAGTTTACTACAGGAGACAGATGGAATAAGACAATGCTAAGGTAAAAAGAAAGAAAATTGAAATTAAACCACAGTTCATTGTCTGTTAAGTAACTACAAATGGGCAATTTTATTTCCAAGCAAATTTTTAGTTTATTTGCAAAGAGTTACAATCATTCAATAGTAGAAAGTTAACACGGAATCTAGATGCAGTTTAACTTATGAAGACTTAATTTATTCATACTGCCAAACAAATCTGTGTTTATAGTCAACACTTCTAAAATTCTCTTGCTGAAGTTCATGAGGAATCACAGGATGAAAATGTAAAACCTCAGGTGTGTCAAAGATCCTCTAAGCAATGCTGTAATGTCAGACTGCATTTTTAAATGAAGTCTGCTTGTTTAGCACTTACAATTTAAACCTGCTAGAGCTATGTAATATCTTAGAAGTAAAATACATGAGAATTTTTCAGTTAGGCAATTTGATTCATACAGCAGTAGTATTTACCTCCACTGAAATATATTGACCTCTGCATTTTAGCTTCTTTAATATTTTTGCTGATTCAGGAATCAGCTATTACACAATTTATCAGTCATGATTAAGATTTTTTTCAAAGCTGCTGAGGAGATTTAGTCACATTTAGTTCCCTTCCATTGAGAAGATGAATGTCTGAAGTCCATTAAATAGCATTAAGAAACTTAAGAAAAAAATATGTATCAACACTTTGTTTATATATGCAATAGTCCAAAAAAAACCCAAAAGGCAACTAGAGGCAGGCTATCACATTCTCATATGCACTTCCATGCATAAGTATGTATATTTGTGCACACACACTCCTCTTCTATAAAATTGTATTTATTTTATGATAGAAAGGATTACTTACTATCTACTATAATATAGTCATACATTCCTGAATAGTTAGGTTATTTTTCAATGAAACCTTTCAGTTGTATGCACAGAGAGCAAGCATAAATGGTTATTGTACTATTGAAGTAAGGTTCAGCTTCTGAGTGTTGAAGTGAAACAAAGCTGGACTCTAATAAAGAGATGAATAGGAGTTTGCAAAATTAGCAGCAGTTTTACCACTAAGTGTGTAGCTGTGAGGCCTCAGGTACTAGTACATTACAATTGCACTTTTCAAGTACTGATGTGTGAATTACTTTGAACAGATCATCATCATAACAAAGTGGAGTTTGACTGTCGTGTGAATAAGTGGCAAAAAAAAAATAATCCATAAGAACACAGTGAGTTTCATTTTACATGATTTATTTTTGCAGTACTATTAGCAATTGTTCAAACTCTATGGTATCCAGAAGGGCCACATACAGTAAGGACAGCTAGCTATGCTGCTGTGAACAAATAGCAAGTGTATTTGACTCTCCAACTCAAAAAGCAATTAGTCTAATGGATTAGTCTAAATGGGGAACAATGAAGTTAGACTAAATGAAGAGAATAGACACAAAATTAATGTGATTTGCAATTTGTTATGGCAAAATAATAAATGACATAAAATATATATAATTTTACATATAAATGGCATATACTCTCTCTATATACACACAAAGCATTTGTGTACCATTATGTTAAAATTTAATATAAATTTGGCTAAAAATATTTTACTTATTCTTCAAATATTTTCAGTTAAAAAAAAATCTTATTCCTCACTAGGATAAAATCAAGACATTTGCACAAAGAAAATTTGCAGAGAATCCCATCCTAGATTAGCTTCAAATTTAGGATAAGCACCAAAAATATAGGTAGCAAACAATGACTTTCATCTCCCCTAACTTTAACCACCAAAATAAGACATGTAATCTAAGCTACTGGGCCAGACCTCTGGTTTTCAGCAGAATGATAGTGTGTTTGCACAATTCTCCCCCCCTTCAGATCTGGGGAACTACCTCTGTCCCCTGATTACTAAAGGAACTCAAATCTAGCTATTCTACTTCTTACATAGGCTTTACTTCTTCAGGTTTCTTATTTACATTTTTCCTTATCATGAATTTCAGGGACATTCCTCAAATTTTAATTATTGTAAGCTTGATTTTGTAGGTCATTAAAATACTGTCTCAGAAAAATTGCTTCTGAATCTTTCATATAAGCCAGAGAGATCAGTGATTTTTACTATAAGTATGGACTGTGCTACTGGATCCTCAGTTTTATACTTATCTTCAAATATAATTTTCTGTTTTCATTAATGAGCCAAAAGTCAGCATGTTAGCCAGAATATTAAGTTACTTTGCATGCACAGTTTTGAAATATCTAGAAGTACAATCATAGACTCTTGTTATTTAGAAATTTGGAGAATTGTATGTGCCCATTTCTTGAGACCATCCCTGCATCCCAGTTTAGTTTTAGTTTCCAGATATTATTGCTTATATAGTATTTACAACATTCTCTGGATGCCAGAACAGGTATATAAATAAAACACTTTCCATTTTTTTTCCTTTAACAGTGTTTCAAACATTTTTTTCTTTTCTCAAAATTACTTGGAGAGCGCTATGGGATGAAATCAAAATGGGTGCACAAAACTGTGTTTCAAGAAAGCAATGAAAGTGAACCTACAACAATAATCCTACAACAAGTTTCCAATCAATAAACCACTTCTCTCAAAGGAAGCATTAGCATTAAACTGGCAGAGCCTCTATAGTTTTTTTATTATAACTATAGCCCTTTTAACTAAGGCTTATTATTTGTTCTCAGTTGACTGTTTCTTCATCCATGTCAGTGAAGACAACATTTTAGTGTGACCAGAAAATAGCTCTCATACAACAAATATTGAGTAAGAGAAGCTTTAGATACAGTTTTGTTTCATTTCAAAATACTCAGCTTTTCAGTGGAACAGATTCACTGGTATAACTGTCACACCAGAAAAAAAAAAGATTTATCTGGTAATGTCATTGGATTATAGCTCAGAGTTGTAGCTGCAAGTTTTTAATTTCCCAGCAACTCATTGTAATAGGTTGAAGGAATCACACATAGCAGTACTTTTGGGAAACTGATTTGCTTCAGTCTTCATTTGTCACAGGCATGATGAAGTTTTCCACAGAGAAAGTAAGGAAAACTTTTACCCTGAAAGTTTATTGATGGCAACTTGCACAGGTAGTAACTGGTGTGAAAAAGTTTAATCACCTGTTCATGGTCAGCATATACAAACATACCATAGGGACCCCCCCTTGTAGATTAAAACATACTTCAACTATGCCAAAGTGGGGAGGGGAAGATGTGAATGCAAGCAAAATGTGGTTTGAGTGAATTTAACAACATGCAGAACTAAAGCATGCGAATGCAAAATAATCAGATAAAAAGGAGGGAAACATGCTGATGGCACAGAGTAATCTAGAACAACAGAATAGTTGAGATGGAAGGGACCTACAACAAACATCTAGTCCAACTGCCTGATCAGTTCAGGGCTGACAAATAGTTAAATCACATTATTAAGGGCATTGTCCAAATCCTCTTAAACACTGACAGGGATGGAGCATCAACCACCTCTCTCTCCAAGAAGCTTGTTTCAGTGTTTGACCACTCTTTCAGTGAAGAAAAGTTTCCTAATGTCAAGTCTGGCTCAAAGCTGTGCTGGGGAGGTTCATTCTCACATGTCTTATCACTGGATGCCAGGGAGAAGAGATCAGCACCTCCCTCTTCACTTCTCTCCTCAGGAAGCTGTAGAGAGCAATGAGGTCACCCCTCAGCCTCCTTTTATCCAAACTAGACAAGCCCAGTGTGTGACAAACCCAGTATCTCTAGCTAATAAATTCCTTCTAATCCTACCTAAGGCTTCTGATAGAGGATATACTGTATATTATGCAACACTGAAGCTGGGATTTTTCTGTATGGTTGATTGTATATCAACAGGGTTTGGGGGGATGTGGGGGTTTTGTTGGTTTGGTTTTTTTTTTTAAAGCTGGCCATTAACAAAATTGTAGGGCAAACTTACTTGACCTGGAGTAATTGTGAAGGGATAGCACTTCTGTGAACAAAACTTTCAGCTGACTCGAAAACAGATCTTATTACTTGCCTTTGAACATATGTTCACTTAAATAGAAAGTAGAAGGTGGATGATATTGTGTCCTTGGTATCATTCAGTAACATTATTACCGGACTGTAGTACATTAAGACAAGACAAACAAAAAAAAAAGAAAAATGACAGCCTTTTTTATAATAGTGATCTTTTTTGCTCTGTGGGCCATTGCTCTTTCTTCCCCTCTCTGTCCTTCCTCAAAAGGCATGCTATGAAAAAATATCATGATACTATCATGTTATTCCATGTATGCTTTTTTTTTAGCACTTCTATGTGATTAGCCTAAGGGGTGTTTTCACATATGCCATGAAAAGCAAATCCTACAAGGACAATAAGAAAAATACTGTTAATTTTGAGGATGTCTTACCCAAATACCAGTCACATATCCATGACTTGAACTCATGTGGATCCTTATGCCATTCTGCAAAGCCCCACAAAATTCATTTGAAAAATTCAGTAATGCTGTTATGCCAAGTGATAGCAGTGCGGTTCTTTGTCATATCATTTCCATCACCCAATCGCTTACAAGTAGTAGAAAGAAAACAAAAGGGCATCAGAAGTCTTAGACTGTCTACATGCTAAACCTGCATAATTTTTTGTATAAAATATAAATTGATGCATATTTTATTACCCCATGCTACAGCAAATGTGATTTCACATATGTAACCCTGTTTCTCAGTTTTTCTTACTTAAAAATGAAAGAGATAAATATTTATTTCCTCTACCAAGTTACTGTTTAAAAGAAATACTATTTCTGTTAATCTGAGTCTTTGTCTACATACCTAATTATTTATTTATGAAAGAATTCAGTCATGTCATTGCTTCCTTCTCTAGCTGGATTTATAATTTGTTTGCAAATCTGTATTTTATGGTAGAAGCAAGAAAACACTTAGAAGAAAATTAAATAGCAATAGACATGTCTTCCACAACTATCAAGTTGTCAAAAATCTGTAAAACTATGTAAATCCCCAAAAGCATCCACTTTTTACTGTCAAAATTACCAGAACACATTCTGCTTCCAAGCAGGTTTTGGTTTGTTCGTTCTTTTTAAATTTTAAGCATAACTTTTCTCCTTCATTGGAAGATTTGAGGTAATTTTCAAAGACATGGCTGGTGTAGGAAACAGGCTCTAGATCTCTGAATTCAGGATCACTTGAAATGAAGGAATAGGCACTAGGTACAGAAATACCCTTGTTTTTCCTGTACTTCAGCCCAAAAATTCTGTAGCAGTATGATCACATACGTTTTTCATGGACTGAACCTCTTTTCAATGAGGTGTGTACTGAAATACTCTCACACTACTCCAGTGAAAGGAAAATTGGCAGTTCAAGATAAGCCTGGAATTCAGAATGCCTACCTCCTTGGAAATAAGGAAATCAACCCATTCAATAGAGAAGAAAGCCTGATATTATGATAAACCACATATTATGCAACTTTGGTAAATTTAATATAGAGATGTACATGTTGCTAAACCCAAGCTTCCTGTTCATTATCCAATACGTTATGGGTTTACAGGTATGCTGCAGCATGAAGAAGGAAGTCACTATTGCTGGCTCTGGGGGAAGACGTTGAACGATACTGTTTCCTGTAGAAAGCACAATGCCAGAACACAAAACCTCTTACACCCGGCAAAATAGCAGCTGATTTGTCCACGTCAATTGCTAGCAAGCTGGTTTACTTTTATGTTTCTTTTCATGCAATAGCTTAATTCCCTGCCTCAAGCAGATGCGGAAGCCTTCTGAGAGAATCACATAAATGAGTGGCTAAAGCAGGAAGTAAATGCCCAACATAGGTAAGTTTTATAAAGCAATGAAAATTTTTCAGGAGTGAATCATGTGGTTCAAATGATCTAGGACTCATTTTAGCATTTCTATTAAGGCTGGAGTAGGCCTGTTCAATTATAAGGAACAGAAAGTTGGAGTGCATCAGACAACTAGTAAAATTAATATAGGCGAGAGTTCTTGTAATCAACTGATATATTCAGAATTCCTCATAGCTGAAAACAATTTTCATTATAGAATTAAAAAAAAAAAAGATAAAACAATGAGACTCAAAAAAGATGGTCTTTCTCCCCAAAACTGTCAGACAAATTTCACCAAAATAAGAGAACCCTCATGATATTTAAAGATTATTAAAAACTATTCTTCTATCAGTATTAAACTTCAGAAAACTTTGGAATATTTCTTTTTTGAATACTTGCCATGGAGAATAAAGTGCTGCCAATACTCTAGAAGTGTAACCTGTAGGATATGACACAAGCTCCTGGACTGTATAGCTGTATATATAAATATATAAACTATAACAAGTTCTAACAAAGTGAAATCTGATGTGATCTCTATAGAGGGAAAAAACCACACATAGATTTAAATTAACACAGTGAAAAAAGCACTTTATGTAAGGAAGAACATTATTTGAGTTAATATGAATACAGAAGTCTTGGGCTTAGATACACTACTCTTAAAACATGCTTAGAACTTTCAGGTTCAACAAGGATCATGATCCATTCACAGCCACTGCTAGCCTGTTCTTATATACTCATTTTAGCTGCTGAAAAGGATTGACTACATAGGAACAGACTAGGTATAAACTCTCCATTAATTCCTTACCTCAAAGCTGGAAGCACTTTCATGCTACTCTTCTCCCTCTTCTTTCCACTGAGTGGAAAGGCAAATTACAGTAGCCACACTGCTAGATTATGTTTTGTTGGGCTGTCTGAACAAAATCTCTTAAAATACTAGAGTACTGAAGTCCTTTGCTATCTCTTGCCATGCAGCCCAAACAAGCAAAGTTCCCTTCTTAAAAGCTGCTATCATAGCCATACTCTGACCTTGGAAATCATATAAAACACACATTTAAAAAAGAGCTTCCTATATGTAGCATTTGTTTTTACAGTAAGCTGGCTATAATATTGGAGCTGACAAAGTTGTCCAACTTCAGATTCCCAATTTGGTTAATGCCCCACCTCTTGTAAACAATTATAAAAACTTAATATTATAAATGAAAAATATTTGTAATGTAGACTTAATGTTGACACTGCACTTCCATTAGGAAGAGTCTTTGAAAGATACCTGTTTTTAGAAAAGCTAGCATACAAAAAGCACAAAACATGAAAATCTTTAAGTCAAACTGCTATCAAACTGCTGAAATATCGCTCCTATAGTGAATTCCCTTCTAAATCCATGCTGACATTTTTTAAAATCAAATGCCACAATTTCACCTAAAAAAAAATAATGTATTATTCATTAACCTAAATATCAACAAGCAATAACTTTAGAAAAAAATTAGCAGCTTCAGTAGAACTTCTGTCAGTATTTGAGCTATCAGTAATCCTTGTGATAGAGGGAGGAAAAAAAAAATTGAAAGACGTTCTGGCTAACCATGAAGCAATTTGATCTAATGTAGAAGTGCTTGGGTACAACTGAAGAACAATTCCATTCATCCTGCTAATAGAAACAGACTAGATTTTCATCCATATCTGTGGTAAGGGCATGAAATAAATGAAAAAGTCTTAGCGAAGGTCATAGTCATGAACAGAGAATGAAGCAAAACCACTGTCTTCAGAAGGCTGAGCTTCTGTGTGATAATGAAAAGCTGGCAGCTGGACTTGTGCTATGAGAGACAAAAGATTTTGTGTGGGTAGGAAATAAAAATGGGGAATAAAGTCCTGAAGACAAAAGTTTGGTGAATACCGATTTAACAGACATCAGTCACTTCCATTGTTACCTCAAGGCTGTCATCTACCTGCAAAATAAAGTATTTACTTAAGTGAGAATGTTTACCACAGAAACCATTAATTCAGAAACTCTTAGAAAAACAGGGACCAATGTTCAGCTGTTCAGGTGTGTCTGGAAAGTATTTATACCTTTTTCATATGAAATACGAGGAACTTCTACTCTTGTCTTGATAATTTCTTTCAAAGTTTTCAGAAAACTCCAACTGTAAATTTGTGGTGGCTGAGTCCTTTTGAGATAATGTGAGGTATCCCACTGGTCAGTAATAAAAAATAGTAACAGAACAGCATCTAAACTAACCCAGGAAAAGTCCAGAGTGAGCTTTGGATTATAGAGGTCGATGGATGCTACATTGAGAGAAGAAAAAGAAAAGGAAGTGGGAAAGAACAAAGTGGAATAATACAGAACTGGGCTATAGAAAAGACAGAAGTGAATAGAATATACTTAATTTCTTGAAAGGAAGCTAAAGAGCTTTTATCTGCAATAAGTAAACAAGATGCAGGAAGAAGGGATAAAGAGAATATGGAAGTCCTGGATGAGGAAGAAAAACAAAATTTGTGGAAAGAGAAATAGCGTGGTCTTTTCTCTCATTTCTTGAGAACTTTTTTATACTATCAGTTTACATCTTTTATTGCGGGGGTTTTTTCCCCTCAAATACAGAGCCCCGAATTAAGAGAAGAATATTTCAACACTAAAATTGTTCGTAACCAAGGTGAACAGAGGGTAAGTACAACAAGCGTGGGCTATATTTTGGTTGAGAGATAAGAACTTAAACCAAACAGCCCTGATTCAGCAAAGTTGGTAGGCAGGTATTTATTAAATTTCTTCGGAACTCAAGAAAACTCTTCCATGTTTGTTTGTAATTGCTGTATAATTTGTGTATGCTAGTACATGCTCCAGGAAATTCAGAATGGAGTTTGAACTCTTAAGTGATGTAGACACTTAAAAAGCCCTCTAATGTGTTTGACATTTCTAGGTTTATAATGACGTCTATAAAAATTAGAGAAATGAGAGAAATCTTAGAAATACAGCTACGAGGAAATGAAGGGAGTTTCATTTGGCCTGTACAAATGAACAGAAGTGCCAACTTTGCCTCTGTTTATAATGTATAACTAACCAATATTTAAGTAATGACATTATAATATCACGTTTCCAATCCATGATTGCACTTGAGCCTTTGGAACTGCTGGAGCAATGTTATGCAATTTGTCCTTTATCTGGTATCTGATAAAACGTATGTGCAGGATAACAGAATAAGGGAAGGAAAAGAAAAGGTACAATAAGCATACTGCAAGCTCAGTTATTTGACAAAAGTGACTATATTAAGTACTTGGAATAAATAACATTAGAAGAAAATCCACATCTACACATTGGATTCCAAAAGTCTGAATTTGCAACCAGGTCTAGAGTATGATATAGAAACACTCTTAAAAATGACAACAGTATCCAACAAATCGCACAGAAGACTGATGGCAATTCTAAATTGCCAATAGAATTCTGTATTCTAAATAATGCATAGAATATGCTGCCTTGCACAAGCTGTCCAATAACTGTTAGGGAATGATAACTTGATTACTTTTTAATATTGCCAGTATTGATTCTTACCATTTTGTTTCACTTTGAATGAGTGTGATCTGCAATAATAAAATATATTTCTCAGAGTTTGAGCTGATGACAATGCTCTTTTAAATAGCCAGGTAGAACAGGAACAGTTTATAAACTGATATAGCCCATCTACCAAGGGGACTGGCTACTTAAATGCATGTCAAAAGTAGTAATCCAGAGAACAAGTATCAGCTACTGTCAGGAAACCATCAATCCTCAACCAGTCTCTATTAAACATGCCAGGTCAAAGTTTAGACCTGGTAAAAGAGTACATATCAGGAAAAAGGGCATTCACTATTAACTTAGTTTTCAATAAGTAAAGGACTTACAGAGCTCAGTAACCTATGAAGGTTTATGAAAATTAGGATTGGGAGATGGCAGACATTGAATTTCATGTACAGAACATATGTCATATTCTTACCAATGGATATCATCTCCAGATCTGGAAAGCGAGGGCATGAGTATCATGTGCAAGTAGTGGTGATTTTTTTCCCCCTCCAATTTATAAATATGTAAATACTTCTGCCTCAAAAGAAACTGAATAGAAAGGATTAGGTGGACTAACAGAATAGAAAAAAAATTAAGGAGATATCTATGTTATATATTAAATCTAAAATATGCAACTAAATCATGAACTCAGAAACAGACCCACAGTCAATATTATTTGACAAGTTATCTGTCAGAGACAGCCTCGAATGAGTTGGACACAGACTTTGGAAAAGCCTTCGTAACTGTTTTAGGACCATATCTATATCTGGCAACCCAGAACCTTGTCCAGAATTGGTTCAAACAAACCTCTGTGACATTTTAACAAATTAATACTCATCATACTGGCACATCTGTAATCAGGTACTTTCTCTGTATTCACAAAAGTTGGGATAAATCCATTAAATGTGCTAAGCTAAAATGCATAACTTCAGCATGTTAAATCCCCGGGTAGAAGCTTTAACTAGAAAATTATTTAGTTCATTATGTGAATATTTGCTCATTTGTCTTAACTTTTCCACATGTTTCAGACTCTACTCCTTATAGAAAAGAAAAAAAGTACTCTCTATTATCATAAACAGATTTTTAAGGCAGAATAGTCTAAATCTTTCCCTTAATGAAGAAAAAAAATTGTTAAGATTACTGTTTGTAACTTGATTTTGTGAAATACATATAACAATTTATGTCATATACCTGATATTTTCATTGCAAATTGTAAGTGTTCTTCATGTTTAATGGTGTCAGGCACTAGCAAGTATTCTAGCTCTAAACCAGAGATTTCTTTACCCAAAGTTCATATTTAATTTCTTGGTGAAAGTCTATAAATTAGGGCAAAAAGGATAAATGAACCAGAAACATTTTAGCCAAGTTCTTCCATAAGTTTAATAAATTCAGCATTAGAACTGCTTATAGACAACAAAACCAAAAAATTAGTTTCTCCTCTGTTAAATACTAATGGGAAAAACTTCTCATCTGAGAGAATTATTTCACAGCTTGGTAGTGCATTAGATATCAACCCAAATTAAGTTTGCCTTGATTCACAAGTATGTAAAGCAACCACTAAAGCACCATAATATTAACCGCTAGGGGCAAGTTATTCCTATAACTATCTTTATTTCACCTTCTTTATTACTGTATCACATATGAGCCATGTCTAGTGCCTTACATTTTTAAGCACAGAAAACACTGTTCTATCTCCCAATCCATTACTCCTCACCCATTCCATGCAAACTTTGCTATCCATATGACTAGTATCCTCCCAAACTAGTTCTTAAAAGTTGCAGTCAGCATAATATAGAAAATGAAAGGGTTAATGAAAATATTATGTTAGATTTAAGCCTCTCTAGGGTATATAACATTTCAAAATCTGCTTTTAACATTTAATCTGCGATATGTGTTCCAGGATTTCAATAAATATAGGAACTGTGAAACTGAAATCACCACATATATATCTTAATTTGATATTAGTACCAGAATAATGGTCTTGAAACTTATCTTAAACTGATTGTTTTTAAATCTGATTTCTGAACATTTTGTCCCTGTAAGTCAACAAAACATGGTTTGGGGGGATAAAATAAACTAAATATTCCTTCCTCCCCCCCCCCCCCTTTTTTTTTTTTTTTTTGAAAATTAGTGGAAACTTAAGCCTTCACATTGTTTCACTCTTTGGAAACATCAATTATTTCAGACTGAATCTACAGATGTGTTTAAAAATGAAATATCACAGATAAAGATAGAGGGCATTAGGTAGTTTTTAGCAATATAGCCTCCTCTATGTTGAATGTATGCTGTTCTCTGAAGTGAAATTCTTTCAGACTTTTACAGAGGTTCCCCTATTTTCCAAACACTGTAGTAGATAAACTTAAAAGAAAAAAAAATAGAAAAACAAAAGCCTAACTTTCATGGAAAAAAAAAAAAATCAGGTGGTGGGGAAAAAAAAAAATCTTCCCTCATTCTTCATACTGTATTTGTGAATGATGCTGATACATTAAATACTTGACAAAATCAAAGGAAGAGAGAGAAAAAGAAAGAAGGTAAGTAAAAACCAATGAAGCCCTAATGTTTAAAGGCCATAAATCAGTTCCAGAAATCCATTGATCCTATACAGAACCTGTCACATGCCTCTCCACATCTACTGGACTTATTTAAGAGTTAACTAACAGCTCAATATTTCCTCCTACCAGTGCAGACTCTTAGGTTGTAAAAATTCTTGGCTTCCTTGCAGTCATTAGATTTGTCATGTTTAAAACCTGCTGTAAACCCATCTATTAGTCTTCTATATAACAGTTGCAATAGGCGACAGAGAAATCACATCACTCCAATTGTAAGGGAAAATGGGCCATAGGTCACTAATTCTTTGGAGTTTGTCCACACTATTAATACATTGAACAAACTTGAACTAATCAAACAAAACTCTTTTAAATTATATGAGTATAGGCCATATCTTCTATTTCAATTGCTAGCACTTCCTCAGTTTAAGTCTTAATGAAGATAATCCAATGAAGATAAGAGCAAAGAAGCAAAGTCTAATAAGTTGCAAGTCTTGCAATATGGATTTTTTATTTTTAAACCATTTTTTAAAGATCTAATTCTTTCCAGAATTCACTCTTTGCTCAAAATGTCTCACCTCTTCCATTGCACTAGCTTACTGTTGGCTCTAGGTACATGTGAGTGAGAGACAGGCACTACTGGACCTCAGGGAAGACATCCACCCTCTCAGTTCCAGTTTCATTAAAAGTCAAACAAGAAATTATGAGAAGTCTGGGCCAATCCCTAACTTCTCAAAACTGACGTCTTCCAAGTTCTTTACAGACTCATAAGTGTAAAATAGAGACTAACAATTACAAGTCAAAATTTTCCTACACTGCATTAAGCAGGACAATCAGACTACCAAGGAAGGCCTACAGCTACAAATGTATGAGTGTCATGGTGTTGAGTCTCTGATTAGATTAAAGGAATCAAACATTTTACATGACCAATATACACAAGTGTTTGAAATCGGAAACCATGTATATGCAGCAAATTGTCCTCGCTGTTCTTTAATGTTGTGGACATACCCAGGATGTGCAGTAACATTAAAACAGATAAACATTTTTTTCTACTTGCAAAAGGGAGCAATGGCAATAGCTTCTAAAAACTGTAACTGCAAGAGAAATGTCTTCTATACTAAACAAACGTATATTGTCTAAGAGATACAGAAACTAGATTTACAAAGCACTCAGTACAAAAGGTGAATTTTGTACAAGCAAAAAGTTTTGTTAAATGGAGTGCAAAATGTAAACTAATCGTGTTCAGAATGCACCGTCTGTTCCCTTGGTTAGTTTCTTTAGTTTCAGAGTTACACTAAAGAATCCATAACCTTGAACACAAAACTTGAGTGTCAGAGATGACCTTCATGTGTCTGTTATCATTTCCTCACAATACAAATAAAAACGTAATACATTTGCATTTCTTTTTCTTTTGCCATGCTTCTGAAGAGTAAATGTACATTTAGGCAAAAACTAAATGCAGAAAAACAATTCATTGGAAACTGCTGAAAGAAATCAAGCTGAAGATATTACGACACTTTGCTTAAAGAGGGTTCTGCCTTTACATTTTAAAACTAAGTTCAGAATGGCCCAACTTTAGTCTTTCTAGAGTGATATTGAAAGGGCTTACTGAAAATGATACCTTGAAGAAAACAGCTGTGCTATGATATCAATGATGAGTAAGATTCCCTTAAACTATTTTGAATAGTATTTAATACCATAGACACAAGCAATCTTTGGTTTAGGTTCCTTACATCAAGGTCCATTTTATTTATTAGAAGAAACAGTTTGTGGTCAATCACATTGTAGCAGAGGAAGAGAAAGAAAGCATTTTTTTTCCGACACAAGAGTTCTCCTGGTTTCTTCCCTGATAGTTTATATGTGAAGTACCTCAACTGCTGCTGAATGTGTGCTGAGTTAGACCAAGCATTTGACATAATTTGGGCAAACAGTGTTATGGCTCACAGAGCTGGACTGGTTTGCTTCCTTTGAAAGAATGGGGCAGTGTCTTGATTTATAGCAAGATATCTATAGGCATTCCTCAAATATACACGTAAATAATATGCTGTTGCTCACATTCATGTTTTGTTGTTAAATTATAGCAAAGCACTGAAATCCCCACATGGAAGATACTCCAGAAATGCAAGTGAGTAAATGTATCTGCATTTATATCTATTCATATAGAAATAATGAATAGATGTATATATTTCAAAGACAATACACTTTGCTGTTTATTAAAACATTTTCACTTCCCACCAATGTGTATTCTACAAGGCCTTTGGTACTTTTATTTTTCTATTGTTAGACCTTTTGCCATCAAAACAACAATTTTCCATAGCCTCCAAGCACAGAGGCAGATTAATTGTACTAAACAGCGTTTCAAAATGGACACAGGCTTAATTAGCAAATACCTTTACTTTTAAGATTTTGTTCCCATACAGATACAACCTCTGGGTATTTCAGTGGAAGTGCTAAATGCCTCACATGCTTGATAGCCAGCCAGTCCATTTTCTATTGTACTGCAGTATAAAGAAAATCACACTGCCAGGAGGTACATCATTGCAAGTCACTACTTGTTTTTGTTGTTTTTTTTAAAAAAAAAAACCAAACAACAAACAAAAACCCAAACAAACAACAAAAACCTGTTCCCTAAATGTTTTATGCATGTAGTATTTGTGAAGAATGCTGGTCTCCTGAATGAGATCCATTTTATTTACAGAACCATAAGGTCTCAATTGTGGCAGTACTGTCCCCCCTAACCCATTATTGTACTTCAGTCCAGGCAGCCTGAGGAATTAGTTTTGTCTCCAAAATCTGTTCAGTTGTTTTTCCTGATATTGTCATCTCTGGTCCTGCACAATGTCCTTTGTGCTGTTGAAAAATTTGTACACTGACATTGCCTAGAACTAAGACTACTTTATTTTGAAGTATGAACAATAAAGCTTATGATTTCTGATAGGTCTTGCTACTTACTACTTTGTGCTTAATCATACCTGAAGCAACCTCAGTATGGACCACATCGTATGGACTCTGCATATGCACACCGGTGAAAGACCGCCCATCACCAAAACCTGACATTTTCCACAAGTTAGACAAGCAATGTGAAAACATATGACATGAATGTTAACTTGAAAGCAGGTTCACTGAAGATATCACTGAGCTAGCAGAGGCCAAAACATTCATGCCATAGCGTTTAACTTCTTATGAATATTGACATTTATAGCTGTGACTACAGCACAAGCACCACCCAAGGTCTGTCTACATGCATCAGATAAATATGTCAAAAGTCATAAAATGGAATTACACAGCAAGTGCTGAGAGAGCTGACACTTAAACCCAAGACTCCCAAGTTTAGTTCATTAACACAATATTTTTTCAAGCTTCTCTTTAGGAGTAGCAGTTTTAATATCACCTTCCCCTGCTATTTTAGCCAGCAGAGATACTGAAAAGTGTCTGTAAAACAGATCAGCATTCCAGTATTATACCATTTCATCTGTCATTAACTTCACCAAACTCAACCATATGGACTGAAATTTGTTATGCTAGTGTCAGCTTCAGACTGGATTTTTAGAAAATGTAATTAAAAACAGTTTGGCAGTTTCTTAGAAAAGAAACCAAGTCCTTTCGCTTGTGTTAAATTAATCATTGTCTACTCATTTCCCCCTAAATTCAGTGGCAAGTTAAAGTGTTTCCATACCGGAGAGAGAGATCCTATAGTCGGAAGCAATAGAAAGGAAGACTGCGGCTTGCACTGAGTCCATCCACTTAAGCATTTTACCAGAACAAGAGAGGATTTCAGAAGCATATCTCCCCATCACTCACATACTGTGCCTTGTGTCACTCCATGGAGAGGTCTAGGAGCAAACAAACTGGATTCCTTTCAGACAACACCAAATCTGAAGATGTGCTCCAGGAATACATCAAATATGCTCCAAATGCTAACAGGCGCTTAGTCTACAATCTCAACTAGAGCTAGTTTGAAGCAAAACCTCCTGAAATGTGTATAATATAGCCACTAGGTGCAACTCCCCAACAAATCTGATATCATTGCTCTGTGCTATTTGCAATCAAGTGTTTGCTTTTAGTATTCACAGACTTTTTCCCTAGGTTATCAATATAAATTGGCTAAGAACAGAGTCTGAAGACATCTGAAGCCAGTAAAAGACTGTAGAGAAGAAAAGGGACAAGTAGCAATAAACAGCATCATGGGGGTTTTTTTCCCCCCCTTACAGCTCTGGCAAACCAAAATACCTAACCTCACAGTGAGAGGAGGGAGGTACACTCTTTCCTGTTCTCCATGATGTGCCAATGATGCTCAGAAAGAAACAGGAAAGAAACATCCTAACTTTAGTCAGACCCACCACAGCAACAAAGGAGAAACCATTCTTCGCTTTGAAATCCTGCAGGAAGTTTTAGGTCTCTCCAAAGAAGCTGCTCCTTTCTGAATACAGCAAAATGCAACCAAGCATACAGTAACAAAACAGTTATTATTGCCCAAATAGTAAAGCTTTGCTTCTTTACCTTGTTTTTATTTAAACACAGACCATTTTAACCAAAACAGTATTTGCATAATGTCTGCTGCAATGGCACCACAGGCTAAACCATGAAAACAAACAAAAGGTAAAATTTAGTCAAGGCTGTCCAGCCAGCTCACTACCTGAACTGAGGATTTTGCAGAGTGAAGGGAATCCTGGAAAAAGGAGGTTACCACTGAAAAAACTGTAACCAACTTTAATATGAATCAAAAAAAGCAAACTCTGACTATGTAGGGAAACCTAATCCTGGTTTGTAATATTTCTTAAGTAGACAATTCTTTAAATAGATCTGGCCTATCCATAGAAAACCACTTGCTGGCTTCTTAAAAGTCTTTCTGGACAACTACTTTTTTTCTTAGCTTGAAGAACTGTAAAACAACCCCTTTCTCAGATACTTAGAGATATTAGACCCTCTATTACACCTTCTTTTAAAGTGCATTAAAAATTTTGCCAGATATTTCATAGTACTGCTTTTTAAGTTTGCACAGTTGTAAAGATCTTTACAATATTCAACATTTCTCAGTAAAGAGCCTGTACTGAGACCAGCTGAACCCATTAGCCAACAATTAACCTTACTAAAAAAGCTTTTTCTCCACTTTTGCTCTATACCAAAATCAATGAGTTTATGAATGCTTAGCTTACATTGGCGGTATCAGCAATTAGTCTACTTGCATTTTTTCTTTTAACACGACAGTGAAAGATGGTATGTACTTACACATTTCTTAATTTGTGGTAGGTTTTCTTCTCCTTCTCTCTGTCTTATCAGCTTGCTCCCTAAGGAAGGGAGAATAAATGCGTAAGTTGAAACCCCTCAGTAGAGAAAAATACATCCATGCCAGGAATCAATCAGATTTTCACATCTGTCAGAAAACTTGACAGGACTTTTAACACATTTGTTCATTATGAACAGAAAACAACTTTTACCACCCAAAAATAAGAAAAGGAGGGGGGGAACCCATAAGCTGTTTTCTGACAGTCAGGCTTTGAAAACTATGAAGTGATAAAAAACTTCAAGAAGTGAGAAGATTATTTAGCAACAAACAGATCAGTTTGAGGAAATTTTACATAAAATTTGAAATTTAGAAAAAAGGAAAATATCATTTATTACTTAAACTAAAAAAAAGGGGGAAAAAAAAAAAGGACAATCTATTTTCTAGTTCTCGCCACAAACCTTGAAACAATCACAGAAACAGCCGCTAAAATAAACATATTTAAGTAATACAGATAAAACTACCTCTGATTAGAAGAAAAAGATCTTCTTCTTCATCATATTCATGTACTAATAAGGTATAGTTATCCAAATTAATGATTAGTTTTAAACACCTACCAGTTCAAAATCAAAAACCACTCAAGTTCTTCATATTTCTATGGCCTCTACTTTTTATGCTACTCCATATCTAAAAGAACAGCTGCAAGTTATCATCTCTGAGCTTGTTACAAACTGAACCATCACATGCTCTGGATTAACCTGAATGAATTGCATACAGGTGTGAAAAATTAACCTCAGGACAAAGGGAACCTCATATTCCTAAGATAAAGACTGTCATGTTTCAGCTTTCTTTCTATTCTACTGCCTTTTTTTTTCTTGTCTTATTTTTACCAAAGACTAAATAAACTTTTTTTTTTACAGTTTATAAATCTGAGACTAGAGTTGTTTATATGAAGTTAAAGTATGTATTTGTGTACATTTATATATTTTGTATGCATTAAAGTATATGAATATACTTACCTATTTTTATATTATACGCAAATACATATAATAGACATATACATCTCAAGTATCTATAAAATGTGTTGGTTTGTGGAAAAAACAGCTGGATAGGCTCTTGTGATGTCTTATAACATTCAGGAGGTTTTCTCAGAGTTTTTGTAGCTCTTTTGGTGTAATATTACACATGAGTCAAGTTTTATAGGGTCATGTGATTTTTCTTAAAAGACCAATTAATATAATTAGTAAAAAAAAAAAAACAAATTTATAGTTGCAATATTTTTTTACTCTTTTTTTCCAGGTGCAACATATAAGGAAGAAACTTCAAAATATAAACAAATTTGAAGCAGTTACTCTAAAATTATGTATGTTATGTTTTTGAACAAGATTTTTATCACCTGTAGGAAAAACAAACAGAACACTTTCGTCTTTAGGATCCCTAAACAGTTAATCACAGCTGGGATTACTAACATATGTCATGAATTTAATAAGGAGATTATGATTTTTAATATTTAATAGAATTAGATGTCTTAGCACAGAAGAGGTTTTCAGTGTGTTATTTACCAAAACATGTTGAAAGAGGAGGAATTTAAAATAGAGTGGTTTCACATGAAGTAGGCTTTAGTTACTTTTTTAATATCATTCTTAGAACAAATAAACACTACCAACCAAAGCCATATGATAATAAAAAAGCTCTAGTTTTAAAAGAGATTAGAAGTTTTTATTATCTACTTTGGTTGATAAAAACACTATGAACACAACGAAACTCCATCCCTCAGAACCCGAAATTCACTACCCATTCATGGAAAGTAAGAATTTCTGGCAGAATTTAGATAACCCAGTAAAAAACTGCAGTCAAGAAAATATATAGTTATCTATGCTTTGAGACAAGAAGATTCAGCTAGGCACTTCAACTTGATTTTTTAGTTCCTCAGAGACCTAAAGTTTTGTAGAGTCTTGACCAAACTAAACAATCGGATCAATTCATAGCCTGTTATACGTCTCTCATTAGACTTTCTTCTATTTGGGATGTATTTTAAAGGTACTGGGTAAAATGAATAATCAGGTCTTGATAAAGCCACTGGAGTTGATCTTTTCCACTCAAACAACTGGCTTTATGAGCAACACTAAGGGCCTTTCTTCTTTTGTGCTCTCTGTTCAATCCTTTGAATCCTGTGGTGGTTGTTTTTAAATAAAAAGTTTAAAAGGTAGGAAGGATGGAAACTATGTCCTCTATTGAGCTCCCAAATACTTTATCACTTGGCTAGTGCTTTCTCTTCAGTAGAGAATGAACTATCTTTTCCTCTTCTTAAAGGAACAAATCCAGCTCTATTTGTAAACGAAAGGATTTCAGTCTTGCCTTCCAGAAGTGCATGTGGGACATAAGCCTGTAGAGGAAGGAGCCTTGAAGAGGGAGAAATTTAAGTGACTTCTATTTTTTTTTCCCCCCAGCGTTTGCCATTGACTAGTTCATCGACTGGCTTTCTCTACTGTAAACATAATCTGAGAGTCACATTTTGGTGTCTAACTCTTCATGCAGTCTCCATAGGAGCCAAGCTACTTAGTGTTCCTTTGTATTTCATTGTGGGACCAGGTAAGAAATAAAATTGCCTAAATAGTTGTTGTTTGGTTTTTTTCTTTTTCCCAGGGCTGAAATGGGTCTCTAGTTATGCACACTAGAAGAAAATTGAGAACAATAAAGTTCATGTAAAAACTTACTACTTCCTTTCTCCTACCTCTGTTTTTCCCTTTTAATAATGAACCTAGTGCACCTGGTGTATAGAGTTCATTTTCCTTTTACTTTTGGTTTCTTGGTCTGCCTGTAGTGTACTTGTAGAACTCATGCTACGACTTCAACTAGTCTTATGGCTGAAAGACTTTCATATAACCTAAGATGACTGTTTTTAACCACACTGGAAGAAACTATCTATTTTTCACTCTTTGAGATGATTTGTCAGTTACCAATGGAATCCCAAATGCAGAAAAATGTAAGGGAAATAATTTCTTCATTGGATGATGGTAAGTTCCTGGAAGGTGTTACTCCTGTTGCTGACACTAACGAGGTGCAGAGGAAAAGAAAGGAGGAAGAGCTGCTGCTGTAAGTGTTACAGTTGTAGACACTACTGCTTTCTCTTTCATACATCATTTGTAGTTTATATTCCAACTCAGCATTCTCAGAACAGCCGCTGGTTTTATCCTATTTTGATCTATTTAACAACAATATATCATCTAAGATTTTTGTCATTTTTACTATGTTCCTATTGCACCTAATTCCAGCTGGCTTACTTATCCTTCCATTTAGTATTCAGGCAGGCTTCATCTCTCCTTCGTAATCTTTTCCTTGAGATACTTGATGAATTGCAGCTCTTTCAAACCTTTTCAAATGTCTTTGACATGTCTTTTGCAACATTTGACCTTGAAGTAGTGAATACTTTTCATTTCTACTGACAAAAACAGACTTTTGCATGTTGCAAAGATGGGTATAACAAGCTGATGTTTGATTGGTTTAATCCTTTTTTCTAACAAGCAACAAAAAATGGGAAGACTGTCTTATCACACAACCTAAACAAAGAAAAGCAACAACATGTCAAAGCTACAGTGGAAAAAAACAGAGAAGGCAGGTGATGTCTAATCAAAGCCAAAGCCAACTGCAACACAGGTCTCCAGTAAATCCTTTCATCTGTAAAATGAAGTTGAGTGAATCAGACATCTAAATGGCTACTCACAATGGTCTGAGCAAACATATATCAAGCTTTTTGTAGACAGCACAGCAAAGGAAACTTTTGTGGATTTTGCTGATGTTTATGAAGATAGTCTGCTGCACTTAAGAGGCATCATGAGAAATGCTAGGAAAGTATTTGTTTGGAGGCTTAGCAGGAAAGCAATGGCAACTAGTATCATTGGCCAGCTGGGGGGCCAAAAGTGATTCCTCAAAACTGGAAAACAAGTTTATAGGAAGAGAAGAAAGAGTCTTAAAGAGTCTTGAAACTAGAATCAAAACACAGTATCTCACATGTAAAAAAGGGGGAGCTAGTGGAGAGATGTGAAGGTTCTCACAACTAATCCAATCAAAATGACAAGGCAGGAAAGCGACCCTTGCTGCAGAAGTCAGGATGAAGGTGACTAAGGCAAGAACACCCTTTACAAGGTCAAAAAGAATACAATTACTAAATACTGAAATCACTTATATTGGTTTAGCATATACTTCTGTTACTGTGTAAGCATTAGCTGTTAGCTGAACTGAAAATTTGCTTTTATAAGAGTGCATGTAAACTGAGAGTTTGAAGTCAATGGTGGAAAAAAAAAAATCCTTAGCTTCTGCACTTGGCTTCGTTCCACTTGTATAACAGACACAGCTCTCTTTGCCTGTCACTGCATACGCCTCCACACACTCGTGCTTTAATACAAGTGCATTAAACTCTCAGAGCTGATGTACTGTAAAGTTATCTTTTGTTACTCTCATATCTACCCACTCCTCAGCTTTCTGCCTTCTTGGGTGGCATGGACAAATAAGTCATTCTCTCAGCAATTAGGATCATGCAGTCTTCAGTTTTCATTGGTTGCTATTTTTCACTTATGCTCTAAAAAGGTATTAGCCTTTTTTCCACAAGGGTAGTTTGGTTTATGTTTATGCATGAGTTTGTACATACCCACATATGCTGACCTAAAAAAGTTAACTTGCTAGTTGTCATTTCCTAATTGAAGTATAGCATGTATCACTAGAATTGTAATATCAGAAAAGAGAATATATCTTAAATAAATACGTGTATATAAAGAGAGTAAAAAAATAGAGGCAGAGAGGCAGGAGGGCAATAGCTCTCCCATTCTATTAACTTACTCAAGACTTCTGATATTTTTTTCTGTAACACAAAAATTTGAAACTTATAACACTTTTAAATTTTGAGGGGATGAAGAGCTCTATTGCCCACTCTACAGTTGCCAAGAAGTATAAAATGTTTATTGGTGAGGTAGAATACCTTTCTTCAGTCCATTTCCCGACTCACTGGGAGCAAAGTCAATTCTTAACCTTCATAAAAATACTAGCATTGAAGCTACCAAAAAAAAAAAAAAAATCTTTGGCTTAAATATTCCAACCCAAAATGGTGAATTAGGAGAGCGGAAAAAAATGTTCTCAGCAACCTTATACATGCTATGGAATCCGCCTGAAATCTATGAAACTGAGGTTCAGTTCCAGTTTTGAATCAGAATGAAGAGTTTGGGGTTTTTTGCCAAATCTTATGACAGTGCATGCTAGTTAGGCTTCAGAATTAGTCCAGATCAATCAGTATTTACTTACAAAGTTGTATAGGCCATAGAAAAAGAATTCAGGTAATTCTGTTCTAGAAAACCTCTTAGCCTGGGCAGTGTAATGTCCTCCCGAACTTTCAAGGATTAAGTTGCTGTCCCAAACACTTGCTCAGTTCTGCAATACATCTGTCTCTGCTGCTTTTCCATTCTAAGCAGAAATTACATCTTGAATGTGAGAAACCCTCACAACTCCCATTTCATTAGTACCAATATTTCTCCACAAAAGAAGCTTTGCATTCATTAAATGGCATTTTTCTATAAAAAGAAAAAAACATTGTGAAAAAAAAATCAGCAATCCTCTATGTAGAATACTTCTAAGGGGACTGAGAAAATAGGAAGTGTGGTTGTAAGGCAGATCTGACTTTTGAAACAATGGTTATTTGTGTCCTTTTTGCTTACATAAAATTCACAATACTCATTATTCAGTACTTTTGATGCATAGTAGCAAATTACATATTTCATACATAAGGGGAATCACTAGAAATGTAAGGTAATGTGTGCACTGTGAAACAAAAATATACCTATTGTGCCATACTACAATGTCTTTTATTCGCACCTTTATATACCATATTAAAAAACCCACTTTATACCAAAACATTTGGTAAAAGTATTTTAGTGAATCAAGTCTTGCATGTCTATCCACATGGAAAACATTTAGGGCTTAGATTTAGGGATTAGTTTTGTAACAAGACTTAGGAAGATTTATATAAATAATTGCAATTTTCAGCTGCTATCTCCATATCAGTTACCCAGATCACTGACTAACTCCTGTCTGTACCCAAAGACACATTATGTCCAATGATCCTTATGGTTTCAATTTTATAATTGCCCAAGCACTAAAAAAAAAATGTGCTTTTGGCTTGATCTGGAGTGTAGAGCAGAGCTCCAGCAGGATGGTGCTTTCCCGCTCTCCTCACCCACAATGCTTAAGCCAGCAGTTGTTCTCAGAGCCTGCCCAAAAAATCAGTCCCTGCTCCAGAAACAACCCTTATCTCCCCACCCCCATCCCAGTGCTCCTTACCCATTCTTTCTTTCATTTTCCTTGTTGTTTTACCTCTGAATCTTTAAATTATTTTCTGGAAAATGAAGCAGTTGCAAGGAAAGGCTGTGAAAGCATATTCCCACATGCAAGGCTTGCCAGTAACCTGGTGATTAGCACAACCTATGGTAAGAGATTTAAGTGGACAAACATTCAGGAAAAGAATAGAAAAGTATCCAGGCATCCCACTGGTATTAAGGATGAAGAGAAAGGGTCAGAAACAAGTATCACTTAATCTTCTAGCCATGTTTTTCAACAAACATGACAGCTGCCATGCTGCTCTGTGAGAGCTGTGCCCTTGTCGTGGTATGTTTTACATGCTCTGAGTACACCTACAGGATTCAATCCCTCGGGGGAATCTCATGCAGGAAATGCAAGATCGTTGATTCTTGTGATGCTTGAGTGTGAGACAGCAGTCTGTCTCAGCTGGGCATTTGATTCCCTAGGCTCAGATATTTCTGAGATACTGTCTTTACATTTCATGCAAAAAGAAGAGAGTAGGAGCTTACACTGCCTTACAGGTTAAAGCCCAAACCACTTAACTTCCACTTCTGAGTATGTAAATCCAGATACACAAAAGTGCCTTGATAAGTTAAATGCAGAAACTAAGAATACAGATTTAATACAACTAGTGACTATGTGACAGAAGGTAAATGACAGCTTGCTTGGAAGACAAAAAGAACTGTGGAGCTGTGTAGGGGGTGTTTGTTTAAAGCACTGCTCTGTGCTGACTCTTCCAGGGCAACGTGGAAGAGGTTGAGGATTTCAGAAGCAGCTCAGGGGACTAATATTCTCCGGGAGTGCACAGGAAGGTATGCCTGCACCCTCTGGGAGGTGGGGGAGGAGTGGGAAAGGGTATAAAGGAGACTTATGTTTTTCTTGTCTCCATATATTCCCCTTTCCTTCCTGTATCATGGTAATGTAGCTGTGCAGTGCCACCTTTGTATCATGTCTGTCATCATGCAATAATATTTACTGAAGGAGAAATGTATCTCTAAGTCCTTTTTGAAGCTCCAAGGATTTCAGTAGTCTGTGTTTAAATGATACAACACACAGAAAACCATTTGCGGTCTCTTCTTCACTCAACATATACTTGACATGTAAATAGAAACCACAGACTGCTTGTGTGTTTTGGGAAACTGGAACAAAAAATTCTTCCTCTGGACTCATGACTTTTTTTTCACCTTCTCTTTAAAATATAAATCTTCCAGCAAAAATTGACTTTCATATCAGACACTCAGCCATTTCTCAGAGCTTAACAATCAACATAAAGAGGTAGGAATTCAGGTTTGACTGTTAGACTAAAAAATTGTAGATGCTGGGAGAGACCACATTATAGGCAAAACTCTGTTTTTATAGTGAGGGCTAGCTACACCATGAATTCATCATTAGAACACAATATGAAACTTTAGAAATCTTATTCTAGAGTCAAGCATTAAACCAAAAAAGTAAAAAAAAAAAACCCTATCCTCTTGACAATGGCCAATTCATTGCAGAGCTTTCTAAACAGTAAAAATCAAAACATCTTCTCCCAGCTTGGTCATTGTCATAGATATCCATATATTGCATCTCTCACTGAAGAAAATTAATAGAAATCATTTCCTACTGTATAATATTCTCCTTCCTCGTTGGTCAGCTGGAGAAACAGGAAGGTGATTTAGCAGCTCCCAGATCATCAGCATGAATCTTTTCCCTATTTTGCTGATATAAGGTATGGGGGGTTCACATTTCTCAGTTGCTGAAACAAAGCAGAACAAGGTATCATTCCTAGAGAAGTGTATTGGTTTTGTGTGGCAAGGTTTTGGTAGCGGGGGGGGGTTACGGGGGGGGGCTCCTGTAAGAAGCTGCCGGAAGCTTCCCCTGTGTTCGAGAGAGAGCGAGCCCATACCAGCTGGCTTTAAGACGGACCCGCCGCCGGCCAAGGCCGAGCCAATCAGTGATAGTGGTAACGCCTCTGTGATAACATTTTTAAGAAGGAAAAAAGTTGGGACGGGGAGAAAACAGCCACCGGAGAGAGGAGTGAGAACATGTAAGAGAAACAAGCCTGCGGACACCAAGGTCAGTGCAGAAGGAGGGGGAGGAGATGCTCCAGGCGCCGGAGCGAAGATTCCCCTGCAGCCCGTGGTGAAGACCCTGGTGAGGCAGGCTGTCCCCCTGCAGTCCAGGGAGGTCCACGGTGGAGGAGATATCCACCTGCAGCCCGTGGAGGACCCCACGCCAGAGCAGGTGGGTTCCCAAAGGAGGCTGTGACCCCGTGGGAACCCTGTGCTGGAGCAGGCTCCTGGCAGGACCTGTGGATCTGTGGAGAGAGGAGCCCACAGAGCAGGTTTTCTGGCAGGACTTGTGACCCTGTGGGGGACCCACGCTGGAGCAGTGTGCTCCTGAAGGACTGCACACCGTGGAAAGGACCCATGCTGGAGCAGTTCGTGAAGAACTGCAGCCCGTGGGAATGGCCCACGTTGGAGAAAGTTCGTGGAGGACTGTCTCCTGTGGGTGGGACCCCACGCTGGAGCAGGGGAAGAGTGTGATGAGCCCTCGCCCTGAGGAGGTGAAGCGGCAGAAAATAACATGTGATGACCATAAACCCCATCCCTGTCCCCCTTGTGCCGCTGGGGGGGCTTGGTGGAGAAATCCGGGAGTGAAGTTGTGCCTGGGAAGAAGGGAGGGGTGGAGGGAAGGTGTTCTGAGATTTCGTTTTATTTCTCATTTACCTTACTCTGGCTGATTTGTAATAAAGTGAGCTAATTTTCCCTAAGCTGAGTCTGTTTCGCCCGTGATGGTAATTAGTGAATGATCTCTCCTGTCCTTATCTCGACCCGCAAGCTTTTTGTTATATTTTTCTCTCCCCTGTCCAGCTGAGGATGGGGGAGTGATAGAACGGCTTTGGTGGGCACCTGGCGTCCAGCCAGGGTCAACCCATCACAAGAAGCTTAATCAATTTTCTTATGTCTCAGCACAAAATGTCAGAAGCATTTGTATGAAATGTTACTGCATAAGCTAATGTAAAAGATGTGATGCAAGAGAAAAGGGAAAATTGTTGGGGGTAGGGGGGCATTGCGTACTGGTTAGATGAGTTCTTTGAGGAACAGGTATTACAAATATGCAATGTAATCATAGTTTTAAGTGTTTCAGTGACTGTACATTTTTGGTTTATCATTTGAGTTGAAATATTGTCGTGGTTTAACCCCAGCCAGCAACTAAGCACCACGCAGCCACTCACACACTCCCCCCCATCCAGTGGGATGGGGGAGAAAATCAGGAAAAGAAGTAAAACTCCTGGGCTGAGATAAGAACGGTTTAATAGAACAGAAAAGAAGAAACTAATAATGGTAATGATAACACTAATAAAATGACAACAGTAGTAATAAAAGGATTGAAATGTACAAATAATGCGCAGGGCAATTGCTCACCACCCGCCGACCGACACCCAGCCAGTCCCCGAGCGGCGATTCCCTGCCCCCAACTTCCCAGTTCCTAAACTAGATGGGACGTCACATGGTATGGAATACACTGTTGGCCAGTTTGGGTCAGGTGCCCTGGCTGGGCATAAGAAGCTGCAAAATCCTTGACTTTAGTCTAAACACTACTGAGCAACAACTGAAAACATCAGTGTTATCAACATTCTTTGCATACTGAACTCAAAACATAGCACTGTACCAGCTACTAGGAAGACAGTTAACTCTATCCCAGCTGAAACTGGGACAAATATTTAAAATGTAGGAAATAAAATCTTGAGGACCTTTATTCACTATCCACAAACAATATTTCACAAAGGAATAGGAATTCGTAGTGTTAAAGCTGACCTGAATGATGATACTTGAAATGCCTGATTTTTTTTTTCTTGAACTTAAGCCACACAGGCCAAATAAGTAAGAAATAACAAGTCATTATTTTTCTGTAAATCATGCATTTCTAACGTATCGGTTCAAAAACTTTCTTCATTATGCATGAAGTGAAATATCTCTTCATACATTTTGGTATCATCATATTCTATTTTATTGCTGGCAGATTTGTACTGTACCACAATAAAATCAATAAATACAACAATAAAATCATGCATCACCATCTGTGTGTTCAAAACAATTTTATAGTAGATTTACTGCTTAGAACCTGCTTGGAGGAATTTCTCTGAAATATCTGACCATTATATAGGTGTATTATTATACATTATTATTACAGGTGTATATATTTGTCGTGGTTTCAGCCCAGCCGGTAACAAAGGACCACGCGGCCGCTCGCTCACTCCTCCCGCCCCCCTCCGGTGGGATGGGGGGAAGACGGAGGAGAGAAAAAAAAAACAAAACTGGAACCTCGAGGGTTGAGATAAAGGCAGTTTACTGGAACAACACAAAGAAATTGCAACAACAACAACGGTACTAATGAAAAAGTATACAAAAAGAGTGATGCACAGTGCAACTGCTCACCACCCGGAACCCGACGCTCCGCCACTTCCCCCACCGAAAAGAAAAGCCCACCCCCCAGCCCGCTCCCCATTTATATACTGAGCATGATGGCACATGGTATGGAATAGCTCCTTGGCTGGTTCAGGTCAGCTGCCCCGGCTATGCCCCCCACCTCCCAGGTTCCTGTAAAAATTAACTCTATCCCAGCTGAACCCAGGACAATATTATACATTAATTACATACTATATATTGGATACTGTATTATACATTAATTATACATTATATGTAATAGATGTATGTTTCTGTCTTTTATATACATAAAGACAGAAACACTTTTTGTGTTCTAGCCATATTTTCAAGATGCAAGAAATTACTCTATTGATGATCTAAGTTTTGTCTGTCTGCTCAGCAGATAGGCTTTATCCATTAAGAAAAAATATATACCACTTAAATGAACCATTATAAAAATGCAAGTTAACAAGGTATTTTAACATGGTAATTAAAACTGCTTTATTGACTGTAGGAAGAGATGGCCACAAAATATATACATTAGCAGGGAAAAGTCCTTATTTTCCACATTTTTGTGCATTAAATTTTATCTTACAATGCTAAAAGAAAATAGCTTAGAAGCTTCAGCTTAGTGTACCTCTTAGAAAAATCTTAACTGAAATGCATTTTCATTGGAATATAATTTCCTGTCCATGTCAGACCTCATACAAAATAGATCTGTATAGACTAACAAATTCAGAAAATGGCATTGGCTTTAGGTTCGGACATTGTGAACTCAGCCACTTTTCCTTTCCAGACCTTACCATTCATACACATTGTTTCAACTCAAAGGCATTAACATTTACTCATTCTATGATCCAAAATGGAAATTTTGTGCATTATTTTCAAAATTGCTTTGCTAAATGCTACTGTATTGTTATTTTATTTTCAATGTCCTGGGATATAAGAAGTTGATTTTTAGTAAAAAAATAGCCATACATTATGCCTTTATTATATTTGATAAAATGGAAATGCACACATCAGCTGAGGCAGTGCTTCTGCTGTAAGGTGCTCTCTCTTACATGGCATTTGCTCTAGTGTCCAGTGAATAGGTGTGTCTCCAAATAGAGAAAGAGGAGTCATGTACTCTCATATCCCCTTTTAGCTTGGCTTTGAAGATTTTTATGCCTGGTACACTACATAAAAGCCACCACCATTTGAACTTAAACACTGCTGATTTAATAACTAGAGTGGTATATTTCAGTCTTAATTGGAGAAACTACATACCACATGTTTAACTTATACCTAATTAAACAGAAATTAAATTCCAGGGGTGAGAAAATTATGCAAATTTACTGGATAGGACAAATAATATAAGGATTATAACCTCTTCAGCAGCATGATCTAGTATAGCAGATGCAATACCAATTCACATTACATACACATGACTGAGCAGGTAAAAGATTTAAAATTAAATATAATCTTAATTTCCTTAGATTTACAATCAATATATCAATTACCATTATCTAAAATATTATTTTCTCTTACTATACACTTCAAAGTTTATCCAGAAATTATTTTAATAACTATCATGAATAAGCCTTGATCAGCATTTTAACATCAAGTTATTACAAATTTGTTTGTATTTTTACCAAGTCTTAAGTGACTGCAATCAATTTTGTATCTCAGATGGCTACTGAGAAAAAAGTCTTATCTATTGGGGGTGTTATTTCATTAACTGGAATAATTGAGCTAATTACAGTAACTTTTGGGACATACTTTCTTTCAACATGGGAAGTTTCAATCATCTTAAAGGGAAAAAAACTCTGTTTGGACATTAAACTATATTTGCTTTATATAAATGTGCTTACAAAGGAAATAAAAGACACTTTCTAGCCACTATTGTGCTACAACATCATATAACATTTTGCATGCTGTGTTTTGAAATATATGTGTAAGTCCTGATCATGTTACTCTTTATGAATATTTCACAAGCAGCCTTTAAATAAAAATGGCAAATAGTATAAATAGTATCATGTAATCCTAAATGCCTTTTATCAAAAGGGAGGGAGACTACTAAGATTATCTTTTGCAAAACTATAAAAAAAGCCTTTTTTTTCTTTTGTATTTAGTGAGTAGTTTTATTTCAAATAAGAGTACATGTAAAAAAATCAAGCAGGTTTTACCATGCATAATTCAGAGAAAAATAATATTTGGGGAATATGTTACCAAAAGCCCTAAACAATATTGTAAAAGTGTGTGGGGGGTGTCCCTATATTTCAAGTAAAAAAGATTTTATTTTAAAACACTCATACGAATCATTATATTACAGAGAATATCTTATTTTAAAGGCACTGTGGACCATCCATTTATTTGACTTTAAGGGATTCTTTTATCTTTGGAAGATATTTTGGTTATTGCAAATTCATGTGTTCTCTTAATGATGAAAAAATTACAATACTTAAATATTCAAAGATAGCGTAAACCTCTCAAGTGGTGCACTTGGAAACATTTTGTGTGTAAATTTAGATAACTAGTAATAACATCTTATTATCAGTGCTATGTGAACAATAAAATATTTTATATTCAGATATGTAGGACAGTGGCCGCTTTTCAACTGATTATGAGTATGGCCCACATTTTCAATTTTCTGTAACTTTTTTAATAGTTTGCTCCTTTCAAAACTAATCTGAGACAATTTCTTAGTGATTCTCAGGAAGTATGTATTAAACAAGTGTTTATGTTTTCAGTTATTTATTTTTTGTTGGTCTGCTTTGTTGAGTTACGTGAGGAGAGAGGAGCATTGGTGGTTTTCTAGACTAAAACAGTGCCATTTTATGTGAAAACAATATCCTTCCCACCTAATAACCCTAACACCACACACACCAAGAGAATCACAAGGGCTCAATGGCAGGTACCTACAAATCTGTTCCAAACCCTTCTAAGAATTTTATTAAGAATCACACCAAAGTTATACAACAACAGCAAATTAGAAGTACTGCAGAAAAGCACATAACTTGCATAATTCATTGCATGAGGTCAATATTTTCAAAATTAAAATGCCTCTGATGTTCAACATTAGTACCTTACAGATTCAGCATTACTTTTGTTCATACTAAATCCCTAAGTTTCAGATTTCACTTTCCAACAGTAACAAAATCACCTTGTCTACAGCATCCACTGGTGAAACAAAAATGATTAAAGCATAGCTAAAGAAATAGGATTTCATTTCTTGTAGTAATAAATTTAATGGAAAATTGAAATTCTGTTATGATTAGAAATTTAAGACAATAATTGTATCTTAAAATACAGTGTCGAGTTATAAATCCTGAAGTTACATTATCTTGGCAAGGAAACATAAATTAATCTTGGTAAACAGAGAGCAATAATTGAACTTAATTACATTTTAAGGCTATTTTCTATTCAATAATTGCTTGTTGCAAGTATATACCTTTAATGACTTCTTTTAATTAACTGGTCTAAATACTTTATTTGGTTACAGCAGACTTGATAAGATTGCTCACTAGCCCACCTATACGTTGTCTAGATTGTTCATTATAAACTGAGGAGAATTTTCCAACCATTAAACAAAGCCCTTTTGCCCATGAATAATTTGCACTAAATTGTCTAAAGCGTAAGAAGACAAGACACATAGATTTTGGAGAACAATATTCTTTAAATTTAATTTACTTACAAAAGAGATACTTGACTCAATGTATTATTGCCTTTAAAGATGATATATCCATGTTGATAAAGAAACGTGCACTTAGGTGAAGAAACCAGCATTTATTCCTTGCATTCCCTATTGCTCTCATTTTATTCTTCTTTTATTGGAAGTCATTAGAGCTATTTTGCTTGTCTTCAATTAGATTGTTCCCTTAAGACAGGGAACATTAATCTAACGTGAATAAAACACTGAGAGTCATCCTTTGTGTGACTAAAGGACACTATTGTTAAGATTTGCCCTGCCTATTTCCTGATTCTTTAGGAACATGTGTGTTAGTAATGTCAGAGCAAATCCTTTAAAAAAAAACCCTACCTGTAATGGATTTGACAAAATATCCACTACCTCTTTGCAACTTACTGTTCAGTGTTCTTATTTTTTTGTGCAGCAGCACAAAACATGAATATCAGCTGGGGACAGCTCCCTGCTTTCCCATTTCTGGTCTGTCTTTGGATACGTATGACCCAATTCCCAATGCCTGTATGTCTGTTTTGTCACTCTGTAGAAAAATACCAGGAAATATTGATATCAATACTATAAATCTATTGGAAAACAAGTTTAATTTCTTGTCTTTAAACGGTCACTAAATTTAGTGTTTATTACATGCTATCTCTCCCATGCAAAAACAAACAAACTCCAAAATTCAAATTCCCTGGCATTAATTGACACTTGTGTTTACTGCAACTAATTGTGCATAATTATAGTCTTAACAGATCATTGATAAGCAAAAGAAAAAATGGAAATACAGACAATTTTCTGATCAAGGATTTTCCACGTGGTTGTTCCCTTAATATTTACATATATCTGGTGTGGTAGATGACTTCTTTAAAAGTATGTGTCAGAATTAATTTTTCACATTTTTTAAACTGTCTCCATGCTTGAAATGCCATATCCCAAGTATTTTGCCTGAATTATGAAGAAGATAAAAGAGAACAGACCACAGCCATTTATTATGACTACAGTGTGAGAAGGTAAAAATATGTGACAACCAGTGGTAACAATCAATACCTGAAAATTTTATCCTACTGTATTTTAATTCAGCACAAACATGAGAAATTCACTATGTGTGAAAACTAAATGAGTTTCAAAACCATATTTGGTTCTTTTAACATTAAAATGAGGTTTAGCATTGCTTGAAGTATTTGTGTGATCTTAAAGCCACAACTGACACCAAGTATTTAGAAATAAGCAAATAAAACATTTCAAGTGAGCAGGAGATGGCAAAACATTTTCACAAAGTGTTGTTTAAAGACTTGAAGGTTCAAAAGCAAAACAAAATTGTACTGAAAATAGCTTAGAGTAAATACAACTAAGGTAAATAAAAAATAAAACCTAAGGTAAATGCATAAAATCAGCTTAGTTTTACAGTAAAGATTAAAAAATAAAACCAACAACAAATAGAAGAACTTATGTTGGAAAGAGGTACAGAGGGAAATAAATCATCTTTAGGAAACATTTTGGACCAAAAGAGCTACTATAAAATATAGTAAATGATGGACAAAATCAGCAATACTTTTAAAGTAACAAATGTTGAACTGCTTGTTTTTAATTTCATGTTGAAACAATAACACGATCTAGAAAAAAAAAAACATCTTTTTGCAGTCACTCACTTTTTATGCCAATTCTTGTCTCAGTCATCCCTTTGAAGTAATCTTTACACCCTCTGCTTACAAAGAAGTGTTACCAGATTTCTAATAATCTATCCTTAAGCCATCTCTATTTTTGAAGTAGAGAAACTGGAAATGAATACAACTTTGTGTCTACATGCCATGAGTGCATGAAAGAATTATAACATTAATTGTTACTTTCTATGCAATTTTTAAAGCATTCTTATGTTCTTGTATATTTATTTTGATTTATGTTATATCATCACCATACATCAAGGAGAGATTTTAACTGAACTGAATGCAATGATACCATTATCTGTTTGTCTGTGATTTTTTTTCCCTCAGTGGCCCTAAGCTATTTTTGTAATACAAAAATTTCTACCAGTAGACCAAATTATTCCTGCTGTTGGGTATTTTCATGCATTTATCAAAATTAAATTGACTGTTTTTTTCAGTTAACATTCCAGTTACATTCAGTTTGTCAGTGATTCTTCTAACACTACTCAAAATTTCTTCTAGTTTCACTTATCTAAAATTTTATCACATTGTCTATTCATTACATTCCAGATCTTATAAAATATATTTAATGACATCAAATTTAAAAATTGGGTCATCTTCCGTCATCCTTGTGTCATATTAAAAAAACCAAACAACCACCACATTTTTTTACTACTTCACTTTGTGTATTACAGTAGTTTCTTAGCTCTTAAACATCCATTGCCTCTTATTTAAAAAATACAGACCTGATCTCACACCTACATATTTTAATGCCTATTGATGTCAAAGTGACATACTTACAATACAGAACATTTAAAACAGCCTTTGAAGGATAAGAAGCTGCATCCATATTAGCCTTTTGTGAAGAATTTTGCCAGAGAGTTTTTCATCCATATGAATTACTGTTAATACCTTTGAATATTCCAATTAACTTTTCTGTTGATATAATCAAAATATTGTAGTATGTTGGGGGTACTTTTTCACTTTTAGATAGGAATATTGATTCATTCCTATAAAATTGTTCTGGATCAATTTCAACCAATTTTCTTTTACCGGTAAGTAATTCTATGCCTTGTTTAGGGATAAATAGCTTGAAGTTACCCAAGCGCCAAGTATGGCAATTAGTTGGAAATATTCATTACATAGCCATTTTCTTTAGATCTGAGTGAAGTCTTTTATTCTGATATCAAGTTTTGAAAAGTCTGGTTGGAAGGGTGGCCTTTTTACATGGACAAGACTTAGCTGTGTGAGCTCTGCAGCATGTAGTAGTGGTAACATACACATCTGGGTGCAAAGAAGGAGTTTTCATAGTAGTGAATAAGAGCTTTACAGTCTGCATTTACATTTACATAAAAGCAATCATTTGGTTGCTTTTATGGTTTTATTTAGGTGTTTCACCTGTTCTAGACACCATACTCGCTTTGATATAGTCAGATAGACAATTACTGATCCAGACCAACGATAGAGTTTGCTAGCCAATTTAGCTGCCACTGCAAGAAAATGTGTCATCCAAAAATCTACAGAAAGATACTTTTAAAAAAAAACCCCATGAATTATTTTCTCCTGGGTTACTATCTTGACAGCAGGCTCTGAAGCCTGATGCTCTTGGAGCACGGGGAGCAGTACAATTGTGTGGCCAGAGATGAGGAGTGAGGAGCAGGATCACTCCTCTGGCAGCTGTTAGCCACTAGCTTAGCTGTGACATCAAACAGCACCATAAATTAATTCCAATAATGAATCATTTTGCTTTTCAGATTGATTTTCTATCGCTTCCATCTGGAAAACCTTTTATTTTATGCAAAACAGGTGTTAAATGCTACCAAATTTAATCATACTTGTACTGTTACACTCACTATGAAATGCAATAAGCACCTATACAGGATGCAAGGAAGCGGAGATACAAATTTTGTCATGAATGTATGTGAACAGCACATATCTTGCACTCATGTCTGCAGCTCATCTTTACAAAACGTCAAACTCTTTCATATGTGCCAAAGTTAAATTATTTTTTTACTCATATGAAAAGCTCTTTGAAAATAAAGCTCTTTTTAAAAAATGCAAGCAGTTCTTAAATATTTACTGCAACATACTGTCATATTCAGGAGTCCCAACTTTTTCTGCTATTATCTGACTCTTGATATTGACTATTGCTTCAGTACTGCCTCACTGCAATTATTACAGATGACAGCTGTGTAAGGATTGTTTAGACTGAAGGCATTGGACTAGACATGTCCATTGTTTTGATATGTTACCTTAGAAGAAAAAGAGACATGCATTGTTTTCTTACTGAAATTAAGAACCATTGCACTAAATATTTCATTAACATTGTGACCTCGCTTGTTGTATTTGATTGCAGACTCTTTTGCCTTGTATTTCCTCCAACAGTTTTATTCCATATCAGAGAAATGAAATAAAAATGAGCCAAAAAAGAAAGGGTTGAGGAATTAAATCATAGCAAGCAATAGTTAAATGTTTGTGTTAAAACTACTAAAGCCTTTGAAAAATTATGTTAAGTTCTTTTTTCTGTTGACTTTTTCTGATTAAATGATTATTTGGTTTCCTCTGAAACTGAATTTTTCTTCATTCACTGAGCTGACAACTGGCTGCTGCAGATCCCACTTGTGCAGCTTATATAACTGGTCAAGTCCCACATTTACATCCAAAGAACTTCAGGTTCATCTTTCTTTGATGATATCAGAACTCAGTTAGGACACATTGTTGAGCTTATGACTCTCTAATATATTTTTCCAAAGAATTTATTTGAATATGCTTTGTTATGTTCTTATTTTTTCTTTACTTTATTTGGATATCTTTGTAAACTAAGATAGCACAAATATGCATTACAATAGAAAATTAAAAGGAAATAGTGCAGAATATATTAAAGAATGCTTTTTTCTAATTTATATCAGAAGTCCATGTCTAAGTGTTACATTTTATTCCAAACAAAATATTGTACAGTCAAGGTGGCTGAATGACACTGCTAAAAAAAAAAAAAAAAAAAAAAATTTAAAAGATAGAAACAATCCCCTACAGATATTTTTCAGTGTAACATTGTGAATTGCAAATATATTTGCAAAAAAACCCTCATGATTTTGATTACCTGTAATTTGCAAATGAAATAAAATGTGGAAGTTGTGAAATAGAAAACTTGTATACATTGTTATCTCAGCTCTGATTGTAATTTGGCATCAAAAATAGATTAAAAATGGATTGGTCTGTAATAAAAAGTCATAATCCCACACTGTTCACTTCAGGGTCTCTTACTCTGCAGTGTGAGGCTTGTTTGTCAGTTCCATACAAATTTGCTGTGCTATGGGATGTAGTTACCATCCTAAAGATGACAGATATGGTGATGGAGAGGAATCTATGCACTTAGGAAAAAAAAACATGGAAATGCCAGGAATTAGACACATTAATTGGTATCTCTAATTAGACATACAGAAAGAAAAAACTGCTGCATACAATCACAAAGTTCAAGCTATAGGAGATGTTTGATACTGATGTGAGAACTATTAGCAAATTCTGTAATAGCTTTCTTCTGCTACCACTTTATAAAAGAGGTGCTGCTCTTGCTATAATGTACCCATTGGCATAGGCATAACCACCTATTCCATGCAGTGATTTAGATCTGCAAGACAGAGCTCTAGCCTCTAACAAATTTACTTTAAGGACATATTTAGCCCTTGTTTTCAGAAAGTCCCCAAGAAACATGATGTTATTTTCTGTATATTTTCAAACACTGGTACAAAGTTTGTTGATTTTCATGTTCTATATAGCATACAATAAAGGATGTTTCTCAAAAGAGACTTGCCTCTCTAGTAGTTGAGCTGCTATCTGTCATAACAAGGCTGAAATACATGTCTGGATGTGACACATTTTTCTCCTTCAGCATTGCACAAAAAAGACTCGAGGTTCATGCATACCCATCTGTGGTTGATTCCAGACCAGACACCCTGATTCTTCTTGGTTATATTGCTATAGTTTTTCCCACATGCAATTCCTCAGATGTTCATTACATGAAGTGAATGGAAGCAGTAATAGTGATTAGATCAAATTTTAGTATAACCACTGAAATGCAAAATGCATTTCCACTTCTGTAACATTGTCTAAAGACAAAGACACATCTGAGAATAGAATTAAACTCCAAAAGAGAACTGGAGAAGAGATGGAGTTAATCTTCAGTTCTCTTCTTATAATAACTGTTAGGGGAAATGATTTTCCAGAACATCCATATGAGAAATGTGTGGAAGAACATTATAAATTTCTAAAATCTTACAGATTATATTCTATGGCAGATACATTGTACCTAGCAGCAATTATTTTGGACTGTGAATTAGTTTGTATGATGAAGCCAGGCAAGAAAGTATATTATTTTTATAGATCTTAAAAAAACCACAAAGGCAGACAGTATTTGGTTTGGGATGTTATATTCTGCAAACCAGGTACTTTGAAATGGGTTAGATTTTAAAAGGGATAACTAGCTCAACATAATTTTACAACTTAAAAAATTACAATGAAAATGGTTGGAAAAAAAAAATCTAATACAATCTTTCAATGCATAAACAGTTGAATGGTGAATAGAATTAATGCAGCAATTTTATCTTCACAAATAATGGTGGTGAAGGTGACAATGAAAGATCTTGTCCAGTTGCACCTGCTTAGATTTCAGAATGGACACTGAAAACATGGGCTGTGTGTCACACAAATGACAAGTGAAAAAAAAAAAATGCCTTGCATATATTAGAAAGCTCAGTGTCATACATTTATGTGAAAGAAAACAGTGATGACAACATTGAAAGACTAGTGATTGGTTGGTCATAAATACTTGCTGAGGGAAAATGATAGATAACAATGAGCTTTTTACTCTAGTGAAGAGTCATGCCAAGAAGCTGGGGTTGGATACTACAGTTAGGCACATTTAAATAAGGATTTAGGCACATACAATTGATGGCAAAGTCGTGGATTTTCCCTTTCATGATGAATTCCAATCAAGTCTAAAAGTCCTTCTAGAAAACCTGGTTTTGCTCTGTAAAAGTTATTGAACCTAATATTGGGGTAATTACATAAAAACAGTTAGCTTTATCATGCAGATTGTCACATTAAATCATCTAATAAATCTATATAACCTTCATTTTTATGAATTCAAAACAATAAGAACAAAAGGACCAAACAATGCTGTATCAGGGAATACTGTCACTGACACCAAGAAAGCAGTGCTATCTGGTTACATTATTATTGAAATTCTTTCTTTGGCTAATTGCTTTCCCTATCAGAGTAATAGCAAAAGTCCAGCTGCAAAGAAACAGCAGTTTTGAAGACAAAGAACATGGAGGTGGTACTTGAATTTTTCATGTGGTTTGTTGTTGTTGTGTTTGGGTTTTTTTAATTTTGTAGTCAGATTTCCTAAAGGAATAGAGATTTCTAAAATGAAAACAAATACACCAAGTTACTGAAGGAAGTGAAACAACTTAAAAGAAGGTCAGGATAGGCCCAGGCTGAAGCTAGAAAGCAGCTATTGGCAAGTCTTGAACACTCAAGGGGTATGAAAGGGGGTGAAAGCAATAGATTAAGATACTCTGAGCTTCCTGTTTTTTCACAGATGGATGGGAAAGAATTAGATACATGCCTGTTTACATGATTACATTACATGATTACGTGCTGCCTTATAAACAGTTTAGCACCTATTGTTCTTACATCTATTCTTTGCTTAACTAACACTGGGCGTGTACTTTATGTATCTCCTTTGATAATCCTGCTTCAGTTGTGAATGCTGCAAAATAGTTAATGCCCCCACATATGATAGCCATAGATACCATCAGTGGCAATTAATAACACCACCAAAATACACTGGAAAAAGGAAAAAGATTTGAGGAAAAGTAGAAAACGTGACTGAGGTGGAGAGGGCTTTTACATTAGACAAAGACAGAGGAAAGTATGATTTCATAAATATACAGATACCAGAACAAAGAAAAGAAACAGAATAACAATAAAGTAAATAAATGTTTAAAATGCCATGTAAGGTAGTACACTGTATACATTGTATATATTATTTCTAATAGGAAATTAGGAAATAAAACCTAAAAAAAGATTAAGTTCCTTCTGAAAATATTTCAAAAACAAAAGCAAGAGGAAAAAAAAAGTAAAACAATGTTTTAATTAGTTAATAAAGGCATTTACTTAATTGCTTTCAATATAGTTAGTAAAAGACAACTTCCCACCTTATGATTTCTCATAAAATCATGTCACATTTTGGACTTTTTTTATATTATGTCCTGCATTGTTCAACTTAAAACAAAAAGTGAACTGTTGAGTTACATTTCCTAGTTTAAATTTATTTTCATTTGATTTGGGCAAGATGGTAGTACAAACTAATGCAAGAAAAAGAGATTAAAACTGGAACTACTATCTTCCTAGCTCTGTATTACATCTGAAACCATATTCTATAGTAACTTGCTCAAACAGGTCTAAACCAGCTCTATGTGGTTGTTTCAGGCAGGTTATATATTTTTTCACAGATTAAAATAACTGATGTTCTTGTGAAAACTTCTGCCTTCTAAATCAATATTTCTCTTTCTGCATTCTAACACATTTTAAAGAATTGGAGATTGCTTATATTACTTCTTTTAATAAAGGGGATCTAACAGCTAACTAAAAAAATATACTTCAGTCCTCTATTGAAAGTATGACTGTTACAATCTCCTCTGACAGCATGTATCATAACTCTGCTAAAACCCTACATGACTTACATTGAGTTTCTAGCATTAAACTTGCCGTTGGCTTCATTTCTAATCCTATATCTTTTGCCAGTCACCACAATTTAAATTGATCAGTTAGATCTTCTTTTTTATGGGAGCAGGATAGGAAGGTTAATGACACATGGAGTTTTATTCTTTCAGGTACTAGGCTAGGTACCGAGCCTGAATTCTGACAGCTCATAAGCATATGCTTGAATCCACCCCATGCAGAACATTAAGCAAATGCTTTAAGAGTTTTTCGGATTGCGGGTGCTTTCACATATCAGTGCTTAGGCCATTTATTGTTCAGGGAAGGGTGTTATATGCAAGGGAAAAAATCTTAGACATGTCATATTGACTCAAAAATATGGTGTGTCTCAAAAGAAGCTTCCCAATGCTCTGCAACCAGCAACCTAAAGATGAAGAACTAAAGAGTAAAGAATCCCAAATCAGATATTTTTTACTGTTGCTATCAGAAAGGTCCTATGCTACTAAATTATTTATTTGAATGTGTATAAACAGATAAACAGGGGTTTTTTAGTTGAATTATATACCTTGAGTTATAATTGAACTCTTCTAGTTCAAGGACTAGCAAAATCTATCATCATCGCCCTTCTCTCTTAACCTTTCTGTTCTGCCAAAGTCAATTTTATTAATACTAGCCAGAGTCACTTGTTTTTCACTTCTTAATTAATAGATATTCCCTTACATCTTTATGTTAGTTACCATACTATACTTTTTCTCCATCTTAGATGCCAGCTGTCTGTCTGGTCTTCTGTAATCTCTGGAAACATGGTGATTCAGAATTACCCAGATGTTCTAGTAGCACCTTTATTCTTTTGATCAGCCACATGGGACGATTTGTGCTTTGCTCTTCCTACAACTTGCAGAACTTAGGAGGAAGAAAAATCTCTCATAGGACTGTATAAACACTCAATTCAGAAGAAATCTGACATACATGCTCAAATTCACCCTATTCAGGACAGCATTCATTTACATACTCTCTGATTTCAGTGCTTTCTGACTTGATAGATGCATAAGTGCCCTCCTGGGCAAAGATACTCGGCTGATCTGGCATAATATGGGCCTGATATGCTGTCCATATTCAAAGTTCATGATTATCTGTCACCATTAATTTCCTGAGGGCCAGAGTTAGAACTAGGCCTTTTATGTGGTGCTATTCTTAAACATCCTGCTGTGCTAGTTAAGAAAATGAAGAATAACATTAATTTTGATAGTGCATAAGGACTGAAAGACTGATTCCAGTTTTCAGAGTCTAAACTCATTGAATGCATGGGTGTAAATTTGTACAGCAGTATATTAGAAGTGTCTGTGTAGGAATCCTGTTATTACTTAACACCCACATATCTTGTAAACTAATAATGGGATTTGTGTTGAGTCTTCTGTACACTGTTCAGAAAATTTACTCGACATCCTCCACTTTACCCTTTAAAAATTTAATCAAGCATCTGTCATTTCATATCCTTCTCAAAACCTTTATTTTGCTGCAGAGTCCAGATTATGCCATGATTATTAGGAGGAACAGGTTGCATCCCAGATTAGTTTGCCTCAGTATGAATAAACTCTCAGATAACATCTGAAAATAAAATAAATGCACCATGTGTGCCCCACCATATGGGCAGGTGAAAAGAAGGAGAGAAGGGAAAGAGATAAAAAAAGGAAAACTTTTTTCTGTGACTCCTTATGTTTTTTTCCTTGTGTATATATAGGTGTCATCAGAACCTGGATTAAGTTTTTTTCCAGGGACCCAGCCTGGAAATACTTGATCATATGACTGTACATTATCTAGATGAGTCATCTAAGAGGTGACTTTCTTGTCTAGGGGCTCTTCATGCCTCCCTTCCAAAATACTCTGCACCTTTTTAAGTGGCAAGCATGCCTGGGTTCACATGGCTGCACAGCCTCCCATTCCTATCATGCTGGCTGTAGCCATAACGGGTCTAGCCACAAATCTTCTCCCTGTAAATTTCCAGTGTTCTCAAAATAGAAGTCATGTAAGGAAGGGCTTCCACTTTTCAGAACACTATGCAGAGCATGCAGGAAAATTATCTACTGAAAACCATGATGACAATTTAGAAGTCAATGAGACTTCAGTAGAAGCAGCTGTATTACTATGGTGGGTGACATGATCCAGAGAGATGAACAAACACCTGCTAACCACCTCACAGCGTATTGTTAGACTTAATTAGTCAATGGTGAAAAGCACTTTAAAATCCACTGAAAAAAGGGCAAGTATTATTAATTTTTATTATAATTATCATAATTATCTCTATTATTGTTATGTGAGATGCACTGTGTGAGAAGGCACAAGATTGCAATGAGTGCTGTTGCTACTAAGATATAAAATATCAATTTATTTTTAAAATTCTTGAAGTTATAGCCATGTCTACACTGCCAATTTGGCTAATGTCTCAGTTTAGTCTCTGGTCCCACTTCTCTGATACTCCACACCGAATGCATGCTAGTTTGCTCCTGAGCTGTCATTTGCAGAGAGCCTTTAACTCCTTCTGAAAAGAAACCTTACGAAGACCAGGATTACCTCATGTTTTGTTCCAAGCAGACAATGTGTATAAGACCATTTACAGGAAATGAATCCTACACTTTGGGACAGTCATCCAAAAGCAGCATTGTAATTCAGTGCAATCACAGACACTCATACCACTACCTGGGTGGCATACCTTGCATTCTTTGTACTGTGCTACAAAACCACGATGCTATTGCAAACAGCAGTCATTTTTTCAGGTCATCTGATTTACTGAAAAAGGGAGCAAAACAATGTCTTGCCATCACAGAGGTGATCCCTGAAGCCGGAAGAGACCTGGACACTGGAGTCCATTTGTATTGGGGAAGTGGAGGCCACAGGAGCCTTACCCTTGGCAGGATCAAACCTCTGCTTCACAAGAAGTGGCTGGACTGGCTGATGCTGCATGGTGGGAACACATTGGCAGCCATCTCAACTCAAACATCAAATCTCTCTGAAGACTAGTTTGTTAATGATGATTTCTAGCTAGAGGTCTAGTGCAGCTTGGCATACGTGACCAGAACAGGACCTTTGGGACCATCACAAGAAAGCAGTTGTGGCAAATGCTCCATTTTTCCTTACATCTGACTGAGGACAGAGAGCAAGGAGGAAAGGGGCAGGAGATGCTGATTGTGTTTGGGGGCAGACAAAGTATGACAGGGAGCAGGCTAAAACAAGCAGGGCATGGGCTACACAGAGGAACAACAGCTTCTGTACCTGGCAGCCTCCCATCACCAGCTCACCTAACTCTACATCCAGAGAACAGGTCTGCATGACAAGAAGCTGCATTGCAGCTCAGGTTTTTGCTGGCCAAGAACAGAAAGTGAGACTGATAAACCACAACCATATACATTTATGACCACCAAGAACAGAAAAACATCTACAAATGGTGCACAAACATAAGCTGCCATGTATCCCCTCTGCATGGGTCAGAGAACAATTACTACTTTCATAGTGGCACTCTGCTCCTCAGATGGAAAAAAAAAAAATCACTTTCACTGAATTTTGAAACAAAGGACTGCAGCTGTTGGAGACAGTGCTTACTGGTTTTACAGAGCACCATTCTAGTAAAGAAGAAATCACCACCCTGTCTTGTGCCTCACATGTCCTTCATCCGCTCCCTGCTTTTTCCCCCTGATGATACATCCACTATGGGATTACCAAGGTATCACTTTCTGGCACCTCTTCTCTGTCCCACCATCCTCAGAAGAATCTAACTGAGGTTCAGCGACACCTCTGTGGCTATCCTACTCTGGGGTTCCCCCCACCCGCTGAGTTTGGGAATGGTTGATACAGTCACAGGAGAAGAATCTCTGATTTGTCAGGATGGTAAAAAATAGCATTTTGAAGGACCCAAGCATCAAACACAGAGCCAGGGCAGCCGGTTATTCCATCCATGACTCCTCCATGGCAGTCTCCGACTTGTTTGGTATAATGGAAGACCTCATAGCTGGGGTATTTGATCTGTTTATAGGGGATGCCACACGGGAATGTGAATCCCACTGATGATCACAGCTCTCAAAAGCCTTGAAAGGCATCTTCAGAAATTGCTGATGAAGATTACTCATAGGCCAACAGTCTGGTGGAGCCTTTCAAACCTCTATTGTGATCAGACCTGTGGAGGAATAATTGCACAGTAGCCAGTAAAAGCTGTGGCTGACAAGTCTCAGAGGTTCAGCAGTGACCCTTTTTCAGCTGGTATTAAGACCTAAGAGGAGGATATGCTCAGTCTTGCTTGTGATGCTGATCCTGGCACAGAGCCTTAAATGTGATTCTCTGCATTTAAAAGGTGTGCACATGATCTCATTCTCCCTAGGGGCTATCAGCAAAGTGTCCATGTTCCAGGGTCTCACAAGCAGGATTTCCTCCCATTTCGTAAGGTCTCCAAAGCAGAGGAGGAAGCAGCACACCCAGTGATGTGGTCAAGCTGACACCCTGTCCACCTGAGCAACAGCAGGAAAAAAACAAGTAGAGAGGCAGCAGAGACTAACATGCAGTCACAGGATGCTGAACAAAACAGGTTTGGGAAGGGTACAGACTTCTGTTATAGATCCTGATAACACAGAGTGGGAGGATGAAGAGAATGTCCAACGCAGTGTGCATGTTATCCAACACAGGAGTGCCCCTAGTTAGCTGCAAAGGGTTGTAGAGTAGATGCTGAGCCAACTAGGGTTAAGCAGTGGAGGTAAGGCCAACCTGTCACAGGATTTGTTTGTCTTGAGCAGTGTGAATACTGTGAAGCTGTTTCATGTCTATCACTACAGCAAGGGAAATCTCTCTTGTATGAATCCCTATGGCCTGAATCCCCTTAAATATCACTGGTTTTCTCCTTCTCTAATGTCTGTCTTCTCTAAGATTTTAATGGTATTTTATAATGTCATCAAATAATCAAACTTTCCCAATTGGTTAGCAGATCATAATTTCATGACTCATGCATACAATTTCCTAGAAATCATAAATAACAGTATTTCAAAAAAGATTCCAATAATTTTCTAAAAATGCCACAAAAATACCTCTTCTCCTCTGAAAAAGTCTGTATTTCTTACTGGCCTAGTTAATGAGCAGCAATATATATATGCACAATATATATAATTTATTGTGGAAGGATCTGCTACAGATATATCACAGGAAATGTTATGTACCCACTGTACCTAAATGGAGCGATTGTCAAAGCCTACCTGTCATTTCCTCCCCCAACTGAATAAATAAGAATAGCAGATTCATCTAGGAAGTCCTCCAAATTACTATTTTTTAAATGTGTCTTACTGGCTTTCATTATATATGAAGCATCCCCAAATCTCACGTCATATGAACCATTACAGTTCAACTATCATTTAAAATGAAGGTAAAACAAATATTTCAAGGTTTTATGGTTATTCTTTTAAACAAGTAACTAATCAGGGTTACTAGCCTGACTAGCAGGTTTATTAGCAAGCTAGTCATTACTAGCTAAGGCTAATCCTTACTAGCAAACTTCACATGTGATCTCATTCCCACTAGGTGCTATGATCATCAAAATGTCAACATTCCAGGGTCTTACAGTAGGATTTCCTCCTTTTTGGTAAGGTCTTGATTTTTTGCACCTGTCTAAAAACTGATATAAAATTATGAAAATTTACTTAAAAGTCAGACCCTGGCATAATATTTAGGAGTGAAATACACAGATTCAAAATTCACTGTTGGAATAAGCTGGGAAAGTACATAGAAGTACATTACCAACATTACACTAAGTTGTTCATGGTCTTCACTTTGCTAATAATGACACAAAGCATACTGGGGTTGTGTTTCGAATATGAGCTTTCAGCTGGACAACTCAGGAGATGAAAAGAAGTAGGAATTCCTTTTACCACTCAGAGTCAATATAGCTGCTATTTTATAACTGAAAACAGAAAATGTCATTTAGCATCTGTAAAGTTGAAACAAGGAAATACACCTTCTTTAATAAAATATCCAGGGGGTGTGAAGTATCTTGTCCTAATGCGGTGATAATAGGTGAATCTTTTCCATATTTCAAGTTGAGACATCTAGCCAGAGCTACTGAGGAAGGACATTTGTAGCTGAAGTTGGTCAGATTAAAGGTCCATTTAATCTAGGATACTGTCTCTGGTAATTACTAGTCAAATCATCATTATTACTAAAGATTATTTGAATAGAGAATAAAAACAGGATGGAGTGATATTTCCTATATTGGCAGCCTCTCACCCCAACTACCTGAGGCACAGGGATTTTTTTAGCTAAAAGAGCATCTTCACCATGTGTTTGAATTTTTTAAAAGTATTTTATTCCATTACATAATTTCATAATTTTTAAAGTGCACTTTGACATACATGACATTCTGGGGCAAAGAGTTCTGTAATTTAATCTTCCATTATGCAAAAATGTATTTCCATTCTTTTTTAATAAAATGAGACATATTGGAAGGAATTGTCTTTTTTTCCTCAAGACTTGGATTCAGGTAAGAATGTCTATGTACAGAGCGATGTATGTAATGGAATAGTTCAAAATGAGTACCAGAACTTGTCCAGACCATTCAGTTACAAATACACACCAACATACTACTTCTAGTTTCTATTTGGGTTGTGATTCTGGCATCACCTTTCCAGCAAAATTAGTCCTCTCTATACTTATGCATATTCATTACTGTGATAGATGTTTTTGAAATGTAAAGCTGGGTTTTTTTCCTTACAACAATTAAGATTACTTAAGATTTCCTTGTCTTTTTATGTACCTATGTAAACAATCTACCTGATTTTGCAAACCATTATTTTAACTCTGAAATTGCAATAGCTACATATTAATTTAGCAAATGATATATAGATAAACATTAGTGGGATGGGTTATAGCATAATGACAAATTATAAACAGGCCAAAGTTTGATAATAAATTAAAAAATTATTAACATGTTGACAGTTAGGAGTTTTTGAGAAAAGAGTTTCCAAAAACCTCACATTTGCAACTGTCCTCATTATTTGAAGTACTTTCTGACAAGACAAAGTCAGTATAGATGACATTTTGTAGAGAATATTGGCATACTTTTAAAAAAATTACTAGACTGCCATAAATTGTTTGCAACAATATTTCATATCCTCACAGGCAAGTTCTGTAAAGTGAACCCGCAAGGGTCTTCATCTTCAAATGAGGTTTTGATGGGATAGCGTTTCACAGGTGTTGGTGAAAGAAGGTGGGGAAAAGTCAATGTGCATCCTGATGCTCTGAACCCTTTATCCTGCAGCCCCCGTATCAGTTACTTGCTAGCCAGGGCAAGCAGCAACCCCCACCCAAAGTCTCTTCTCATTTTGTTCTGCAGCTGCTTTTCCTCCCGGATGGAAGTTTGTGAAAGCCTGAAACCTCTTACTGTTCCTGCTGCAGATGTTCCTGCTTTGTCAGTCCTCCCTTCACCCAAAAGAAAAGAGAAGACTGAAACAGCATGTCTGAGGAACTGCACCACCCCACATCTGGAGAGAACCATAAAGAGAAGCAAGTCACTTTCATCTTTAACCATTGATATCAATGCTTGACACTTATCTTTGAGCTTGGTAATACACATGCGGTATTTAACAGATTTATTGATACATTTCCTATTATATATTTTAACCAATCCTAGAGTATCACTACTTTATTAGACCTTGATTTTTACCCACCTGCCTTTATGTGCTCTCACAGATGCAAGCAAGACTACTTATAATAAAATTCTTGACGTAAAAGTAGGAAAACTTGATGTTAGTAAGCAGACCTGTCCACTTAAACATATTCCATTAAGCCCATGTTTTAACTTTGCATGACTGTGTAGTCTAATTTCTTTTCTGATTCTGACTCTTCTAGAAATATTTATTTTGCCTTTTTAGGTACTGATCTCATGAACTGGAACTCTAAAAAATAACCCATAGTAAGCATGGATAAATAAAAAATATATTATGCACTTATTCCTCTGGAATCTTGAAAGAAAAGGGATCTTTTTATATGAAATTAAACTGCCAATGCTTCAAATGAACTATTCCAGCTGCCTACACTAACCTAGAAAAGGCAGTCTGTAATCCAGCAAGACAATAAAACTAATCCACACTCTAAACACTGAACTAAATAATTCACTCAAAATCAAAAACAATCAAAGCTAGCTACTCAGAGTTGATGCTCATGAGGAACTAATAGCTGTTCCTGCTTTTGTAAGGTTCACAGATACTAATGTGGTCGTGTCTATGAACAACTTAACAGATCCAAAGCTTTGGTGATTTAATCTCACTGTACTTTTAATAAATTAAGATTTTTCAAAGCTTGCCACTTTTATGGTTATGTGACCTAGTTATGTTTGAAAGTTAAAAAACTGCTATTCATGAAGAATTGAGAAATCTCTATTACAAGAATCATTGGAACTCTTGTTTTTTTCCCTATGTTTATTTGCTGCAGCGGACCATAACTACCAACTAAGGCCATATCTACACATGCAACTTGCTACACCTTAGAAGGATGCTAAAAATTGTGACCATAACGTAATGGCTGATGTCCTCGGAGGTTGCTTTTGATTTGGGGTTCTTTTGGTGAGTAAATTCAGGCAACCTGGAAAGAAATTTTCTAGTGCTTCCATCAGTTTTTGACACGTGCTGTTGTATACCAATCCCAGAAAGTAAAGGCCATCTCTGCCATGAAACAAGAAATGAGTCTATGTTCCTGCTTGACTCAATCAGCTTTATCATCCACTTCACAGTGAAAGTACACTACAAAGTTTTTATCAGCCTTTTCTGCTTGAATAAGGTCACTATTTATAATGTATTCATTATTGATATCCTTAGCCATATAGTAACCACGTCTTGCTCTTTTTTAGCTTTTCCCAAGTCCTAATACTATCATAAATGTGGTTGTGCCTTAAACCCATGATAAAATCATGCTTTGGTGCATGCTCCTTCGATGTACTGATTAATAATTTTGCAGTGCTTCTCCAACTCTTGTTTAAAGGTAATTATTCCTTTAAGACACTTTTGCTGAGGTGCCACAAAGACAGGAGAGGCAAGAGAAAAGTCTGAAACTAACACAGTTATAGAAAACTTCTAAAAAAAATCAAGTTTTGGTTGCTTTTAAGAATAGGCCATAGAGATACTGGTTTAGGAAAGAAACTTTTTTGCCACCACTTTTGGACAGTTTGAAAATGAGCACCAATGTATGCATAGACATAGGAGGGGTTTATTATTACTATTATTTTTTTTACTTCAAATGCATTCCAAAATATATTTCTCTTTCTATGATTCAGTTTCTTGGGGAACAATCTCAAAGTTTAGATTCAAGTGGCGGTTCGTTGTCAGGTTTTGTGGGGGGGTTTGGTGGGGGTTTTTTGTTTCTTTGTTTGGTTTTGTGTGTTTGTTTGTTTCTCTGTTTGTTTTTTAAGAATTCAAAGCTGTCCGTTTTCATTTGGTAGCTAATCCATTTCTCTGCCCAGAAATAGAAGTTAGTATCTTTGTTGTGGTATGGGCCCATTGTTAGAAAAAGAAAACCCAACTAAATCATGTAAAGAAATCAACTTCACTCTTTCTTAAACTGATTTTTCAGTTGAATAGCTCCAAATGTAATGTAAACAAAGCTCCATGACAAATCTATCATCTGCTATAATGCATTATTCAGGTCAATGTACTGTAAGTGTATGTTATGTGGGAAAAGTTGGGTAGTAGTTATTTTTCTCCACATAAATTACAGGCACAGAGGTTAAAATAAACAAATTTTTAAGAGAGGAATTTCTTCCTAATGCCTTGTATTCCTTGATAAATGTCAAAACAGATTAATGCCTGATATTGTTGCTTAAATAGAACAACAGTAAGTTTTTATGTACAAGCAGAATCTAAACTTCTAGCCTGTCCTTCATGAAACTGCATCATAACAAGAGATCTCTATTTTGTGATGTTGTTTCAGTTAAAAATAATTTTTTTTAAAAGATTCCAAACTACAAGCCAAGAAAATCTTATTTGAAAGAACAGAAGAAAGTTGAAATAACTAAATAAAATTAGATAATATGGTATGAAAAATATAAAATGAACTTAACAGGTATCCCCCTCTTTAAAATTACAATTAGACCCCAAGATCTTTCAAACCTTATTTAATTTGCATATCATTCATTGTCCATCTGTTGTATTTCCAATTTCTTCTTTGCCATCTGGTTTTCTAATGCTGAATCCACCGCACAAATTTTTCTACATGTAAGACCTCTAAATTGTAACTGATTGATTAAAATGTATTATAAAATAAATATGCTTAGGCTTTTTTGAAGACTTGGCTCACTGCTTAACAATACTTATATACCCTAAATCACCCCATGTAGCTGATAAGGTGAACAGTGTCTGTAAAGTTGACTCCTGTGAAGAATGGAAGAAGGAGCTAGAGCAAAGGACATAACCAGAGAAATCAAAGGAGGGACCTCAGAAAGGTTATGAAAAAAAAAAGATAAATCCCAAAGCAGTTCAGCAGAATGGAGATATTGACAAGAATACATGACTGAGAGGAAGTTTGATGGTCCCAGAATGTGTCATGCCATGCAATAGGGGAAGCAGTAGCAGCTGGTGCATGTTAAACAGCACTTTACTCTGCAATTGGTCCTAATAATTTTAACAGGATAGATTTCTGTTCACTGGTGTCTCATAATCTGTCCTCTGTAATGTATCCAGCAATTTTGCCTCTTCATACACCCCAGGACTCTTTAGACTGTTCTAGTTGTTTGACTCAGCTGTTCTGATTTTTGTCTCTCTAACTGTTGCATGTTTTTCCCAACAGGCACTCCAAATCATTCAATTCAACAGCTGCTACGAACACTTCTATTTTTGGCACAGTATCCCAACAATTTCAAGAGGTTTACTTGAAGAGTAGGTGGGTAAGAATCTATATTTCTGTAAAATGATACACACCTGATCTTACATGATCTTTAAGGTGGGATCCAAGAGATTGTTCTGTACTCTGATTTTGCCCATTATATTTTCAGGCTTATCAAACAGATAATTTCTATGAAACTACTCATCCAAAGAGAGGTCAGTCATTGCAGAAGCAACATAAAATACAGTACTTGCCTGGCTGGGCATGTAAATAGGTGATAGGATAGTGAAAAAAATGTCAACCTGCTTTCTAGGACTTTTAAATGAAAATAAAGCTCTGAATTCAGAGCAACACAACACCAGGAGAGTAGATAGCTATCTATTGTAAAAATACTTAGGAGAGAAGTAAAGGAGCATTACAAAGGTTAAAAGTGTCCAAAGTTTTCACAGAAAAACTTTCAAGGGAGACATTCAGAAAGAACACTTAATGTAGACATTGGCAAAAATTTTTTCAGAATTAGGCCAAATGTTCTAGAAGGACATATTCATATCTCTGACTTCTACCTCTATCACTTGAAAAGTACTAAAAAAAAAATTCCTCTTCCTGTTCTTCATTTCAATACCTCACTAAATAATTCTACTTAACTGTCTCAAAAATGAAGTTAAAACTGCTCATTTCAAACATTTTCCACTCCTAAAGAAAGTCTTTTTGAACTGTAATGCTAATTATAAAGAGACTGTATTCAGCTTCCTTTTCTCATGTTACTTAGCACTTTGTCAGCAATCCCTACTTGAAGCAGGAAGTTATTCCATGTAAACTAGAGTATGAAGACTCTGTTTTTAAGAGGTTTTCTTTTCCCCCAATTTCTTTTGTGAAAAAAATACATATAGCTTACAGCAATGCAGAACTCCACACAAAACACTAAAACACAGATTTTTTACTAAAACTTGAAAAGTTGTAGATATTTTCTTATTTGCAGATTAGAAACTAGAAAAGGAGATAACATTCTAAATAGCTCCAGGAAAACAGCAAATATCATATGACACCTAATGTACTCATCTTAAGTATTTTTTCTGAAGTAAACCTCTCATGCAAGGACACTGACATCAGAGGAGATAATCATTTACATTGGAATGACAGTCTAAGGCAGATACACTAAAGGCGCAATAATTCTATTTTGGAATGACAATATTAATCATAAAGGAAGGAAATACATCAGTATTTCTGTTCAGTGAGGGTATGAATTTGAATCATGACACAACAGAGTTTCCTTACTAACTGAAGCTCAGTATTTCTGGTGTCAATCCATCTAGCTAAGATATGCACTGAAGATCTTTCCATTTTAGGGGATGAAAAAAGGGGAAGTTGAAATCCCTCAACGGTGCTAAGCGGCATCATTCAGCCATAATCTCAGCTGGCATTAGGAGACTTTTCCAAAAACTTAAATCAGATTGAAATATGTTTTCAGTAACATATAGACCCAGCTGAAAGATTCTTCTGATGAACTGTCTAAAAAAGCTCAAAAATGCTACTGTACATTTAATTTGCCTTTTAAACTCAAATATTTAATCCCAAAGTAACTTTCCATGTACACTATACTAAAATATTTTAAGCAAAATAACATATAACAGTTATCATACTACTCCATAGTCTGTGGATTACAAAACAGCAGTGTACTCTTATTTTCATGTGCACTGAAAAATCTTACTTGCATATGTACTGTTTACACTCTCTTATTAAATGCTTCTTTTGAATTCAAAGCATATTTATAAGTCTTATTTTAGAATGAAATTACAACATAAAGTATACAACACAGTTTATTCCTGGGCTGGAGGGAAACTGATTCTTTTTTTGCAATGGCTGATGTCAATAAACTTTAACTTTAATTTAATGATTTGGCATTTGCCAAACATTCACCAAACATCTTCAAAAGTGGAATAAAGTAAGGAACCTTAAAATTCAGAGAAAAACATAGTTGTAAAAAGATGCACGATTCTGTAAGAATGTCATGCCTTAGAGACTTGATGCAGTGAACATACTTCTAGATTATATTATTAATTGAATAAATAAAATATCCCATCCTTATATACATATATATGAAAGTGATAGGTGGACATATATAAGCTATATAAGAAGGCTTTCCTTTCATGCATTTATTTTCTTTTGCAGAATCATTTGCTTTATTAGCCCCAAAACATAGGACCTCTCAGTTCATGTTCACCATCATGTAATTCACACACAAAAGTTTCATATTCAAAATAATTAGGTTTGCCCCCCACCCAATTTTAGATTAGAAGTTTGGTCCAGAACCTCTGTCCTGATTAATTGTTAGGAACAAATAACAAAAGAGAACAAAGATACCAGGAATAGAATATTACATATGACTATGGACTTCTACTGCCATTTTCATAAAGACATTCTTTCAGAAATTTCATTAACCTTTCATTTTTTTTAGAATAAAATAGGAAGGTACAGACTGGAAAGCTGAACTTAACCTGTCCCACCAATTCACAGTTAACATAGGGGATTCCTAGGACACTTTCATTCTCAGCAGAATCTAATCAGTGCAGAATCACGGTAGGCAGCTGCTGGACTGCAGGTCCCTCTCCTGTACAAGTTAGAACTGAAAGCAGGAAATAGTGGGTGGGGGAATAAAAAGCAACCTTAGGTTTCTACTTCATTGAAAGATACAGGTGTGCCACCCAGAACATTCAATTTGTAAGTAACTCACCTCTACTAATATCTCGATCTACTATGACTTTTATATGTTACTGATTTGTGATTTCACTTATAAATAATAAATTACATTAAAATGTATTCTGGGAGTAAATGCACGTGTTTACATGAATAACATTTGCTGAAAAAAAAAATACTCGTAACAAAATTGTATTTTCCTTTTCTGTAAGAAAATCTGGATCAAAGAAACTATATACCATGACCAAGTTTTGGTTTTGAAGGTTAGAATGGCTTTGACACTAAAGGCCAAAGGCATTTGGCACTTTTCATAATGAAATTCAAACCTCAAGATGATTAAATCAAAGTGACATCAGAAGCAATTTGTAATCCCTTTCTAGTGTCTTTTGAAATCTCTGTAACAAGTTGCAGTCTCTGCTGGCTACTTTGATTCGCATACGCAACAGGTTCATTCCTGTCAAAAGTGTCACCACAGCTATTTGTTAATAAACACATGTGTTTGGTGTCAGCTCGGGAGAAGAATGCTGTATTACAAAAGTAATTATTTTCCCGGGGAGGGTGGGGGAGGAGCGCAGGGGGGAAGCTATGTTGAAATGCTCTAACTTCTTCACTACTAGAAACTGCCTCACTACTAGACCGGAACCTGCTTCACTACTAGAAACTGCTTCACTACTAGATTGAGCTTCTGCAACATATTTCCAGCTTGTGGGGTCCTAAAAACTCTCAGCTATTTTTCTTCTCCTCGTGATATCCATGGCTTTTTTTTTCCATAGTATTTTCAATGTCTGTCCCTTCATTATCCCATTCACACAAAAGGCTATTAAAAACATTTCTTCTAAAATCTGGGTGTACTTTTAGATTTCCAAATTACTTTGGGGGTGTGTGTCAAAATTTCACTCCTATCTATCATCAAAACTCAGGAAACAGTTTTCTGACTCCCTTGCACTGTCCATAATTTCACTCTTATTGATTAGTAAGAATCCTTATGGCAAAGGATCATCACAAAACAAATCTATGTCATATGGACACAAAGAGAGCAGAACTCTAGCTTCATTGTCTAGACTAGGAATAACTGAATTTTCCTGGTGTTGTGTAATTGGATCTCACCAACAGAGGTTGCCTTAATCTGGCTTTAGTATCAAAAGAGAAAGAAGTAGGGAGAATGACACTATGAAAACAGAGGAGAAAAATCAAAATGTGACTAAACTCAATATAAATAGACAGTGCAGTTCGGAGCAATTCTCTGCCTAGAGGTGCTGAGGGACTGATGTATGAATTTGGCTGATCAGAATGAAGGAAATTGGCACAAAGAGCAAAATATCTGAAAGTAGAACAGATCTAAAACCAGAATTCTTTCAATTCAATTAATCCATCTGAGGGTATAAAGGCACTCTTTCTCTCTGCCACCCTGTTCCACCTTATATGCCCAGTTGATATAAAGCAAGTGGTACTATTAAAAATTAATTTGACTAATTTATTCTGAACATATTCCTTCTTTCATCTTTGTTTTTAATCTTCCTATTAAAAGCTTTAACATACTTTTTCACTTGACAGTAAGCTTCCATTTCTTCCCTACAGAGTTATGGCAGTTGCCTATGTGATGCAAAGATATGTTCAAGTTGGTACACATTTTTAAACTGCAGATCACAGAATGCAATGCTCATAGCACATGCTTTCCTAGACACTTTGTTCTTGCATGTTAATCAGGAAGTTCTCAGGGGCCATTTTTGTCATTGAATACTGAAAAGGTTACTGCTACAAGGACAGAAAAAATGCAAATCATTAAATTACAGACAACATACAACACAGTGTCACACGTCATGGAATAATGATCACAACTGCTGAGGGGAAGCTGTCAAAACAAAGAATTTAATGAACATTTCAATACAGTTTAAACATCAAACTTCATGCAATTTATTTATTAAAAAGATACATTAAAATGGAAAACATTCATTAGAAATAAAGAGAAAGTATAGAGTTTTCACTGAATACTGACTTTCCTTGAGTGGATTTCTCTAACCTTTAGAATTGTTTTTTTTTTTAATTTCCATTGAAATAATAATTAAAAAAACCCTTAAATATCTCTGAAATCCAGTACCTAAAAATTTTAATATACCTGTGCTTTCCCACACAAAAAGATGTTCAAATTCACTTGCTACCATAATTGAGTTACACCATGCTTCATAAAATGCTGTGAGTGCTTCAATAACTTCTTAATTTTATTTTAGAAGCACTGAAATAGAATCCCTATTGTACAAAAATTTGGGTTTCACTTTCATGCAGGGTGTCCAATATGAAGACAGAAAATTAGAAAATTAACAAATTAGCTACTTTGCAGAATGATTGCACAAAACACTAGAGGATCAAGTTCCATTCAACAATTCATTACCAATTTGGTGATAAATCATGATATATTACAATTCCTTTTATATCATATTTTGATTTCTGTCTAGCCACATACAAGAAGAAATATTATTCTTGCTGCTAGAAATATGTAGGATCAAGGTTTAGAACTGCAAATTGTATAGGAATAATTTGAGACATAATTTTATTAGAGAAAAAATACATATGCTTGCAATACTGATTGCAAAAGATATGCTCTTCTGGAAAATTCTAGCCATCTGGAATGGTGCTAAATGAACTCTTTCCTAGGTTAGTGTTTTGTATTGTTGATAGCCAGAGCACTTGATTTCTATTTTTGGCATTTATTGTTCTTTGCAAATTGCTTTCCTCTGCCACTATAACACTATTATAGCAACACACTTTAACCCTACTTAAAATATATTCTCACTTGTGACTGGAAAACTTTGACAACAAAACTGAATAAATTAATCATTACAAATTTCACAAAGTCATTAGGATGGTATTTACTCTCATTTATCAGGCTTCAGTTGTCAGCTAGAAATACAGCAAGCAAAATTTAGCAGAAAGAAAACAGCTTTAAATGTTTGTCTTTTGCTTAATAATTATCTTCAGGCTGGATGGCAAACTGTTAAAATGGTAAGTGGGCTAAGATAATTGTATTTACTTGATTACAAAAAAAAAAAAAAACCCACCAAAAAACAAAACAGAAGAGAAATGGATACACATATATATTTAACCTGCATTTACATTCACTATTGAATGTTTTCTGTGGACGAGAAGAAACTATTATAAAAAAAAAATACCTATTAAGGAAAAATCGATAAATTATATCAAAACCAGATGATGACAGATGGGACATATACCAAATTATTTTACATGGACAGATCTATTACTCAACACTTGAGACCAAATTATAAATTCTTGGACACTAGTGGAAAACATACAAATGGTGCCAACAGAATCAAGGTGTCGTGGTTTAACCCCAGCCAGCAGCTAAGCACCACGCAGCCGCTCACACACTCCCCCCCATCCAGTGGGATGGGGGAGAAAATCAGGAAAAGAACCAAAACCTGTGGGTTGAGATAAGAATGGTTTAATAGAACAGAAAAGAAGAAACTAATAATGATAATGATAACACTAATAAAATGACAACAGTAGTAATAAAAGGATTGGAATGTACAAATGTTGTGCAGTGCAATTGCTCACCACCCGCCGACCGACACCCAGCTAGTCCCCGAGCAGCGATTCCCCGCCACCACTTCCCAGTTCCTATACTAGATGGGACATCCCATGGTATGGAATACCCCTTTGGCCAGTTTGGGTCAGGTGCCCTGGCTGTGTCCTGTGCCAACTTCTTGTGCCCCTCCAGCTTTCTCGCTGGCTGGGGATGAGAAGCTGAAAAATCCTTGACTTTAGTCTAAACACTACTGAGCAACAACTGAAAACATCAGTGTTATCAACATTCTTCGCATACTGAACTCAAAACATAGCACCGTACCAGCTACTAGGAAGACAGTTAACTCTATCCCAGCTGAAACCAGGACACAAGGGAACAACTCTGACTAATATGTGCTCAGTGGTATGAACAGGAGGAGGTTCAGAGTCTGGTCTTAACAGAGGTTCACCTTGACATTTGTTCCATATGCTTGACTAGAAAGTATATATTGAGATGATTATCCACGTGGCCTCTGAATGAGATTTTTGATCTGACAAAGCTTGATAAAACACCAAGCAAAGTTTGGGATCTCAAGCCAAAGAACAAATGGATATATAGTCATTCTTTACTTTCCGTACACAGTGCACAAACTATACTACTTTGTTTTTTACTTTTTCCTTCATGCATGTCCTTGAATGTTTATTTTTGGTTGTTTTGCTCTTTGTGGACTGATACAACTCTAATAGCAGCACTTTACCTAAGCATTTAATTTTAAGCACACCATTAACCTCATTAGAACCAAATGAATATCAGCACATTTCAGCTAAAATGTTTTACTAAATCCTTTGTGACTAAGCAGACCGTTCCTCCAACGCGGTGGGTTACCAGGTAAGGAAAAATGTAAATTAACATCCAGTTATCTCCAGAATTGGTGCAACATAAGTTGCAAGAGTTGGATTCCCACACACACACAGACCCCTCCTGCTACCTTTTTCACTCTTATGCAATGAATTCTGATGTCTCAAATTTTACCACAAGCAAGTGGAACAAATCAAACTTGTAGTTTGAGTATAATAAGTAGCTTTGAACACAATAAATTGTTTCACAATTAACAGAACTAAAGAAATTCAGTGTCTCTCATTGCATACTCCTTGAGAAACCAGTGGCTCATGGCTTAGACAAGTGTACTCTTCACTGGGTGAAAAACTGGCTGGATGGACGAGCCCAGAGGGTTGTGGTGAATGGAGTTAAACCCAGTTGGCAACAGGTCTCAAGTGGTGTTCCCTGGGCTCAGTTTTGGGGCCAGTTCTGTTTAATATCTTTATCAATGATCTGGATGAGGTGATCGAGTGCACCCTCAGCAAGTTTGCAGATGACACCAAGTTGGGAGGGAGGGTTGATCTGCTTGAGGCTAGGAAGGCTCTACAGAGGGATCTGGACAGGCTGTATCAATGGGACAAGGCCAATTGTATGAGATTCAACAAGGCCAAGTGACGGGTCCTGCACTTGGGTCACAGCAACCTCATGCAGCGCTACAGGCTTGGGGAAGAGTGGCTGGAAAGCTGCCCAGCAGAAAAGGACCTGGGGGTGCTGCTTGACAGCTGGCTGAATATGACCCAGCAGTGTGCCCAGGTGGCCAAGAAGGCCAATGGCATCCTGGCCTGTATCAGAAATAGTGTGGCCAGCAGGAGCAAGGAGGTGATTGTTCCCCTGTACTCAGCACTGGTGAGGCTGCACCTCGAGTACTGTGTTCAGTTTTGGGCCCCTCACTACAGGAAAGACATTGAGGTTCTGGAGCATGTCCAGAGAAGGGCAACAAAGTTGGTGAGGGGCCTGGAGCACAAGTCTTATGAGGAGCGGCTGAGGGAACTGGGGCTGTTTAGTCTGGAGAAAAGGAGGCTGAGGGGAGACCTTGTTGCTCTCTACAACTGCCTGCAAGGAGGTTGTAGTGAGGTGGGTGCTGGTCTCTTCTGTCAGGTGGCTGGAGATAGGACAAGAGGAAATGGCCTCAAGTTGAGGCAGGGGAGGTTTAGATTGGATATTAGAAAAAAATTCTTTACTGAAAGGTTTGTCAGACATTGGAACAGGCTGCCCAGGGAAGTGGTTGAGTCACCATCCCTGGAGGTATTCAAAAAGCGCATAGACAAGGCAGTTCAGGACATGGTTTTGTGGGCATAGTTGATGGTTGGACTTGATGATCTTAAAGGTGTTTTCCAACCTAAATGATTCTATGATTCTGTGATTTCATCTAAATGTACGCATCTATGACATGGGTGTCCTCATCTCAGGGATTCACATTAGCATCACACTCATGATGTAGCCAGCTCACATACAATTAATTGTTTTAACAAGTGAGATTAAAAACACATGTGCCATTTTGAGTTGCAACTTCTGCAGATTTAGGATTTAGAATAGATGATGTCCACCTTTAGTAGTTTGGCCACATTTTTATAAAATTTTTATGATTACTGCTATTAAAAGTTGCAATTTTCATGTTTTTTGGAATTTATAGGGTAATCTTAGCAAACCTGAGATTAGAAAATAGCTGACAGCTCCCCTGAGATGGAATGAGTTTGAGTTAACACATTATTTCAGGGTATTTTTCTGCAATATAAAGCATAAGAGCCATTTTGGTCCCTATTTGCATTATTGTGTTTCTATTACTATCAATAGAAGATGCAGCTAACATGAAATATATGTTTCTGCCAAGTAAGGCAGTCAAGTGAGATACAAGCTTTGTCACTAAAGGTGGAATTGTTTGATTTATTATGGGCATCTGAATTTGAGTTAGTCTTCCTAGGTTTCCTTTATAGTCATTAGAACCTGATCTCTTTAGCCAGTGGCATCTAAGGCACATGCCATCACATCTAAAACCAGATGTTTAAGACAGATCAGACACTAAAAGTACATATTTCTCCTCATCAACTAGAAAAGTAATGTAAGATCATTAGATCTGTAAAGACAAAGACATTCCCACTAAATGTCTGAAAGTGTAGAATGAAGATTTGATATCTGTTCTAAATTCCTGGAAAATTTTACACAAACTGTTGGAGAAAAGCTTAATATCTTGATTTAACATTTCTATCTTGATCTGAAAAAATAAAGAATATGTATATATGTATTGGTGAAAATTTTTAGAAATAATAAAAGTAACCATTGGACTCATTCTATTTTTCACTTTAGTCAATCTCTAAAATACAACTGGACTCGTAAAATCCAATGATACAATGATACTGCAGGTTTCCAGGTGAAAAGTGGCATATGCAAAGCCTAGAGTAAAAATATGTATAATTCTACTATGTAATAAAATTATGTGTATATTATGTGAATATATAAATATCTCTTGTGTCATACTTATCTCTTTATAATAAGACAAAAGTTGTTGCATGTTAAAAAAATTACTTCCAGACTACCAAAATTTTTAGTTTTACAATTAAAATGGTTTTTTATAACATTACTTTTTTTTTTACTTTTATACATTTATTACTTTTTTTAAAAATTATGTTTTGAAATTACATAGTCTTTACTTTGAGAAATACTATAATCTGCAATGCAGAAATAGTAATTTTATTTTTGTCACTAAATGTTAGATGAGCCATTCAAATCTGTCTGGAAAAAAAAAAATCCCTTTTTGGAAGTTCACTTTACTCTGTTCCTATGCACGCTATGAAATACCTATGGAAGTAGAGTAGAAAGATAAAAAAAACCCCACCACAATTTTGAATTTTTAAGTTGTTGGTCACTTTTGTATTTGTACAATTTGTACCTCGGATTGATCAAAAATCTATATGCAAAATACTTGTAACAGAAAGTTGAAGTCAACAAAACAAGCATCTATTCCCCTGAAATAAGTTTTAAAGCATTGTTTGAAGAATTAATAGCTCTTAAGAAAAAATCCCACTGAAATAAAACCACTTGCTAGCATGTGTTCAAGGAGCTAAAAAATGGCTCTATAAACAGTCTGTAATTCTTCAATATAAAATATCTTTGAGGCTATAGTGCTTTCCCCTAAAAGATTAACATGTCCAAATCTTATTCTTATTAGCAAAATATCATTCAGATAAATAAATATTAACTCTGTTGAATATGGAATTAGTTATCTGGCCCAAGATAATAAACATTTATTATCCAATACGATTTGATATACCTTATTTTTTCCATCTTTAAAACATGGAAAATGGCTTTCACAGTTCTCTGTGTTTCCAGATTGAATATTGAACATGCAGCAACACAACTGAAACCCTGACATTCTAAAAATGTTTAAAAATGGAGCACATTCTAGTCCATGAGCAAATCGATATGTCTGTATTTATACAAAAGAAAAATAGCTCTAGCAGCAAGGACTAAGAAAGAGAGCAACCTGCACATATCCATGAGAATGAAGGACACTGTTTCAAGTCACTGACATGAATTATCTGTCCAGAAATTGAAATCCATTTGATCCATCCCAAGTAAATGCACATCACCATCAGATGGTTAGTTATCTGATTTTCTATCATCTTTGTTCTTTGTTTATTTTGGACCACAAATTCCAACCTGAAGTGAAGCACTGAAAGTTTTGGGGTTTTACTGAATTTCCTTATGGTTTTGATGTCATGAATTTGCATGTTTCCCATGCAAAGATATAAGAATGAATGTTCCTGTCAAAGCTGTAGGGTAAATCCATTGCAGGACAATTTCATTAACTCTTAAAAACTGAAACCATGAAGTTTAACTAAGCTAATTTAGCTTGAAAAACAGCTAGGAACTCAATGACTAAGAAGCTAGATTCTAGCTAGATTCCCAGTGAATCAGCACCAATGCAATAGTTTCAATTTTTATATGCTAATTCAAAATAGTTGAAGCTCTGCTCCCAGATTTTGTAAGCTTATGGAAGTTATCATTGCAATAGGAACATAATAGAGACTTACATAATTGGGTTGTAGAAAAGTCTCTCTCATTTAAAGCAGAGATCATCAACTTTTCACCTCCTGTCAAAAATTAATTTTGGTCCTTAAAAATCAACGGCATAAGTTTCATTTAAATTAGGAAATTGGGATTTGAGTATGAAGGTCATGTGTGCTCCTGAGCTTCACTGGAGAAAAACAACTCTGACATTTCAGAAGACTGTCTACACAGCTGTAGGGTTCGGCGTTCGGAAGATCTCGCGATGTCACAGAAAGTTAAGAGGGTTAGTCGCAGCCTTATGATGTGTCTGTAATCCCGCCTACCCTTGTTAGTATAAAAGGAATTGACTGCGCAATAAAAGGCGGAAGTTGGCGCTCACACTGTGTGTGTTATCTGTCTCTTTCCCTGGTCTGGGGTTGATCAGTGATCTAATCGCGGCACCTTGATATGTGGCGAACGCTACATAATGGTGACCCCGACGTGATCGGTCGCACTAGGCGACGATGGAACTTGCGCAAGTGATTAAGGTGTTGAAAGTGTTGGCTGATCAGGTGGGTGCCTGCGGAACGATTAGGAGGGGCCCCACGGGCAAATGCATCCAATGGGTGCTGCGCCGGGGAGGGATGGGCTCTCCCAAGGAAGTGTTAAGTCCCTCAAAATGGGGAGAGATTTGGGAGCTGTTGCTCCAGTCGGCAGTCGCGGGTAAGCGCGGAGCTGCGGAACGATTACAAGCTTGGGGAAAGTGGAGGAGGTAGTTATGGCAGGACGGAAAGCTGGGGAGTGTTGGCTGGCGGCGCGAGCTGTTTTGTTTGTGGATGAAGCGCCTCGAAAACAACGGGGGGCAGTGCCCCCAGGGACAGTGAGTCAAATTCGGACGGAGTGGGCGGCTGTGGAGCGGGGCTCACAGAGCGGTCCATCTCTGACTGAGAGCGTGGACGTGGAGGGTGTGGCAGAGACGGAGGTTTTTCCGATAGAGACGGTACCAGCAGGGACAGACGAGCCCTCTCTGCAGTATCCATGGGAGGAGTTACGGTGGGAGGTTCTGAAGGAGTTGGAGGAATGCCTCCTGGACTGGGTTCCAGGCAGGGATGTTAAGGGAGATTTATACTGTCAGGTGAAAGAGTGGGAGGAACGGCCACCCTCGCAGGGGGAAATCAGAAGGCTGCGAGGGTTGGAGACTGTGGTAGAGGGGCAACCACCCCCTGGTGAGGGAAATCAGGCGCCCTTGCTGGGAGAGCAGGCTGAGTTTTTGCCTGCTGAGCCTGACCCTGCTGAGCCTTTGCCGGCTGAGCCTTTGCCTGCTGCGCCTGAGCCTGCTGAGCCAGCTGAGCCTTTGCCTGCTGCGCCATAAACTGTGCCATCTACCGTGCCTGTGCCGGAATGGGTTAAACCCTTGGCTGGGTCCTTCCGAGAATGGCGCGAGGTACCAACGCAGATAGATTCCGATAATTCTGATGAGGAGAGGATGGATAGTGTAATATGGAGGCCATCGAAATTTGCACCACAGAGTCAGACAAGGGGGGAACAGGACACTTTACAGATGCTGCAAGGTCTGTTGAAGAGGCTTGAGGGGGCCATACAGAATGTGGAGCGTATGGTGCTGGTAATGCCTCCTACACAGGGGGCTGGGATAGCCAGGAAGGAGGCACCCAGAAAGGTACAGACTGGCGACTGGTGGCCAAAGAATGTTGCCTCTCAGGGGGCATTCTCCCTATTTGGGCAGCGGCACGGGGCGGGTATGCGTGGACACCTCTTGATATAAAGACCGTTCGGGAACTCGCAAGCACTGTGCAGGCACATGGAGTGAATTCCTCGCAAGCGCTCACTTTGTTTGAATGTCTGCTCTCAACACCTGTTGCGCCCTATGATGTGATGCAGCTGATGAGAGAGGTATTGCCCCCATCTTTGCTGTTGTTGTTTAAGGAGGAATGGCGAGCTCAGTGCGTTAGGGTAGTGGCCGACGCCCAGGATCCTGATCACCACCTAGCGGGAGTGACCATGGAACAACTCATGGGGGAAGGGCCGTTTGCCACGCCTCAGGCGCAGGCACAGGGCGTGCGCGGACGTGACTTTGCGGCGGTCGCGACTACTGCCATGGCTGCACTTAGGCGTGTCGCAGCTATGGACAGAGCAGATCCCCCTTGGGTAAAGATCCACCAGGGGCTTGCCGAGAGGTTTACTGCCTTTTTAGATCGGCTTCAGCTTGCTATGCAGGGTGCAAACATTCCAGAGACGGCTAAAGACGCAATTATAATCGAGTGTGCTAAGACTCAAGCTAACCCGCAGACCACAGCGCTTCTCTCTCAGTTGCCAGCGTGTTCCACGCTAGGCGACATGATACGTCACGTACAGGAAAGAGAACAACAACAGGAAGTGCGTCCAATAGTGACGGCCTTGCAGCAAGCTTTGCACACGGGTGCAGGCGCTTGTCACCGATGTGGGGGGAGGGGCCACATGGCGAGGAACTGCGCAACCAGACCCAAAGGGTCGGGCCAGGAGGTGGGGGCAGGCAACATTCGTTGTTGGAGGTGTGGCAAGTCCGGGCACAGAGCCCGAGGCTGCCGTGTACCCGAGGTCCAGCAGGGGGCTCCGGAACATCCACTACAACAACGACCGAAGTCAGTAAACGGTACAGGGGGAGGGATGGGGGCCGCGCCCTCCCCTTCAGCTTTTGCACAGGGCCCAACAACAACAACAACTCAGGATCAAACGATGCTTCCGTGGAACTGACCGTAAAAGGGCAGGGGCAGGATCAGGGCAATGCAACAACAGTTCCTTCTACTGCCCAAATAGCATTGACCATGGGCATGAAAACCCGTCCAGAACAAGTGATCACGTTAGAGGTGGGACCGCCCCTTCTTCCACGAAGCATCAGTATGATGGCCCTGTTAGATACGGGCGCAGATGTTACCGTAATTCTGGTTCATATCTGGCCCCTAGAGTGGCCCACCATAACACAAGGGCAATTACTGGGGGTGGGGGGGGCGCAAGAGTCAAGGAAATGTACAGCCCTGGTAAAAAACACTCTTGCCCAGCCTACAACTGCTGCAGATGCTGATAGGGTGGCGTGGTGCAACCCGATGGTGGCAGCAGTCCCGACAGCCATCCTTGGGCGCTGCTGCCTAGATCGTTGGGGATGTCGCCTTTCCACGGATTTTTAATGATGGCCACTGCCATCTGCCGTCCCTTGAAGCTCACCTGGCTAGCAGACAAGCCGGAGTGGGTGGAGCAGTGGCCAATGACTGAGGAGAAGAGGGTGGCAGTAGTGGAATTGGTGCACAGGGAAGCACAAATGGGCCATCTAGAACCCTCCACCAGTCCTTGGAATACTCCTATATTTGTCATAAAGAAAAAATTGGGCGCGTGGCGACTCCTCCATGATTTGCGAGCAGTTAACGCCTGCCAGGATTGCCTTCTCCGGCCATTGTGCCAAAAGGACAAGGGGTCATTGTAATCGATATTAAAGATTGTTTTTTCAGTATTCCCTTACACCCAGAAGATCAGGATCGGTTTGCCTTCTCTATCCCGGAGCGGAACCATCAAGCGCCCATGCAACGGTATCAGTGGAAAGTGCTCCCTTAACGCATGAAAAATTCGCCAACTCTCTGTCAGATCGCGGTAGGTAAGGTCTTGCATTCTCTGCAAAAAAACTACCTGGAGGCCACCATCATGCACTACATGGATGACATTCTCCTGTCCCATCAGGATGAGTCTGTATTGCAACACCTGTATGATCAGATGGTACAACAACTACATGAATACGGGCTACACATATCCCCTAACAAAACACAAATGGGACCTTCTGTTAGTTATCTAGGCACTCAGGTAACCCCTCGTACAGTCACCGCTCAAAGTTTTCTGGTCCCTGACCAAGTGTGTACTTTACATGATGCCCAAAAGTTAGTAGGCAAACTACTGTGGCTGAGGAACTTCGTTCCCATTGCTGAAGATGAAATGAATCTCTTGTACCAACTACTTCGGGGGGGGGGAACCCTTGCAAATGGCACGTGTATTGCAACCAGCACAACGTGAGTTGCTAGAAAACATAGCCCAACGGGCCCAGCAATGGGGCCTGCAGAGGTTTCAACCCACACAACCAGTTGATGCACGGCTCTTTGTAGCCAGCCAGAGCTGCCACGGTGTATTGATACAGAATGCAGAAGGCCCAGAGTGGCCCTTTGCGTGGTTACATCAGGGTAAGGTATGCACAGCTATCATTAGTTGGCCTCTGTTGGTAGCCACCATGATCATGTGTTGCCGGGAGGCTTGTCAACATTTTACCGACAGAGATCCAGACCGCATTGTTTTGCCTTGCTCACTAACACAATGGAATTTGGTTTATCAGCAGGTGGCTGTTTTGCAGGGTGCATTAGCAGAATTTGCCGGGACAGTAGCGGGACATGAGGTCCATCCTTGTGGGGAGATCTTGCATGCTTTACCCATTCTTCCAGCACAGCAGGTGGCGAAGCACCCTAATGACGGACGAACAATCTTTACTGACGCGTCCTCCAAGACCAGCAAAGCCGTTTGTGTTTGGAGAGAAGATGGGGTATGGCACCAGGTAGTATATACTGAGCCAAGTCGCTCGGTGCAGTTTTTGGAGGCCAAAGCAGTGACCATGGCATTGTTACATTGGCCGACTGAGCCTTTAAATGTGGTCATGGATTCACTGTATGTATATAAGCTTTTGATTGCGGGGGAATGGGCACTAGCTTCTTCTACGGAGATAGCCCGTATGCTGCTGAATGCCTTACAGTTACATAGTGCACCCGTTTTCCCTATTCATGTCACCAGTCATTCTGGTCTCCCTGGACCATTAGCTGAAGGGAACAGCCGTGCCGACCAGGCGGCACAAGCGTGGATGGCTGCTGTTGGTGACGATAACACCACACCAGCAAGGGCCCGCGCAATAACGTTACATCGCCTTTTGCATTGCAGTCCGCGAGGCTTGGTGACACTAACGGGCATCTCTCGTGCTGAAGCCAAAGAAATTGTCGCAGCCTGCCCTCATTGTGCTAAAGGACCCCTTTGGGAAGCAGGGGTCAACCCTCGTGGTTTGCGACCAAATCAGATCTGGCAAACAGATATTACAGAATATGCTCCTTTTAAGCCTCTGCAGTATTTACATCTTACCGTAGACACTTATAGTAGATATATTCTTGCTACAGCGCATAGTAAACAGAATAGCTTGGCGGTTATACAACATTGGCGTGCTTGCATAGCTCAATTAGGTATTCCACAACAGATTAAGACAGACAATGGTGCAGCTTATACAGGGGAAAAGGTGAAACGGTTTTGTACGATCTGGGGTATTGACCTTAAACATGGCATCCCTTATAATAGCACCGGCCAGGCCATTGTAGAACGAGCACATCGAACTTTAAAGGCCTTACTCGATCGGCTTAGGGAGGGGGAGCAGGAGGAGCCCTCCTGGTTACAGGAAAACACACCTGCACTCCGTACACAGCGTCTTCTGTTAACTGCGTTAACTTCATTAAATCAGACAGTTCGAGGGGACTTGGAAGAGACGGCGGCGCAAAGACACTTTACGAACACGGAAGAGAAAGGTCCTTACCCATTGGTCCGCGTGCGTGACCTTCAGACACGCCAATGGGATGGGCCGTTTGAGTTGCGTTGTCTCGGGCAAGGGTATGCCTGTTTACAGACACCTGAAGGGCTACTGAAATGGGTTCCTAGTCGTATGGTTCGTCCTGCTTTAACCTCATAGTGTTTGAGTGTTTTTCCTTACAGATCGCTGTCATCCTTTCCTGGCTTGTGACACCTTGGGTATCCGCTACAAATTTCTGGCAGTGGATGCAAAGCCAACTGGGGGACCCTGATGTGTATCTGGATGACGTCCCTCTCAGAGTCCATCAATACGTGCCTTTATGGGATCCGGCTGTCAGAGCTCGCAGCCAGGCATCCAGGTGCCTCAGACATTAAGCCTTAACATCAGCGCACCAATGATAAACTTTATAGAGTAATAGAAGTAATTCTTTCCAAGCCTTAACTTTCAATCTACTTCTTGTGTGAATTTCTGTAAAGGAGCTTTTTGCTCTGCAGGGTAAATGGGACATTTACGGGTGTTTAAGATAGAGTGTTTCAACTTAGTTGTAGAGATATGTTTATACTCACATACTTTACATAGTTATTTCTTGGTGTGGAATTGTTCATAACAATAGAAGCCAACTCGTCATAGGGAGGGGAGAGATGTAGGGTTCGGCGTTCGGAAGATCTCGCGATGTCACAGAAAGTTAAGAGGGTTAGTCGCAGCCTTATGATGTGTCTGTAATCCCGCCTACCCTTGTTAGTATAAAAGGAATCAACTGCGCAATAAAAGGCGGAAGTTGGCGCTCGCACTGTGTGTGTTATCTGTCTCTTTCCCTGGTCCGGGCCGACCAGTGATCTAATTGCGCCACCTTGATATGTGGCGAACGCTACACACAGCATTTGAAAATATTTGAGTCCTACTCGAACCGTTTCATTTTGGCTCCAAAGCTGCTTATAACCACGTGTAGGATGAAGGAGAGTTTCTACAGCAGAGAGAAGTACCTTAATCAAGCCAACTCAAAAACCAACGAGAAACCTTTTCCGTCTCTTTGTTAATCAAGCTCCCCATTGCCAGTAAAGGCACCTGGGAATCCCTCTACCAGGCCAGACCTCTGGGCCAGGCCCTCCCTGCTGCCCCCAGCCAGGGTTTGGCAGCTGGGGCAGAGCCAGCTCAGCGCCCAGCAGGCAGAGTGGGCGAACCCCGTGGCGAGAGGTGGGAGGATAGGCTTTGGGAAGGGGCTGTGAGAAGCCAGGGCTCATCCCCCTGCCCTGGGAACTGCCTTTCAGCCCCAGCCATTGCCCCCTTCCCAGCCCTGGGCCCTGATGAGCTGGGGCTAACCCCAACCCCAGCTTGTCCCAGGGGCTGCCTTCCCAGTTAGGCCCAGGGCCTGCAGCAGCACCTGGGGTTGGCCGGGCTGTGGCCAGTACTGGTCATTGTCCCTGGCCCGGCTCACTGGTGGCAGTGGGACAGGGCTGGGCAGGGGTAGAGGGCAGGGCCCCCGGTCTCACTGGGCTGCCCCTGGCCCTGCCGTGCCCTGGCACATCATTCTGTTTACTTCCATACCTCTCACTGTGGCTCATACCACACATCTCAGACTACAGATACATGGTAAGAATTTGTGTAGTTGTGTTTTCATTCAGTTGTTTAAACTTAAATGCCAGCAGGATTTATTTCTTCAGTGGTTACAATTACTTTTTAATGCTACAGGTATGAACAACTCCAATCACTCTTTCCAGTTAGCATTTCCTTACATTTCCCTATTGTCCTATTGCCTATTCATGTAACCTTATTATTTACTTCACAATGTTTTCAGGCTTCATTATACTTGACTAGCCTCAATAATTTAGTGTCAGCTATAAATTTTGCTTCTCTGAAGTCCTTTCTTCCCTTTTTACATGCCATATAATTATCTGTAGAAAATTTGACATGGAAAATATCATAACAACTGTTAGCCTTTGGACAAACGAAAGATTTGATTTACACTCACATTGTCTGGCTTCTGCTTTTCATTCCTAATTTTTAATCATTACCATTAATTTACTTCTCACTCTTTGACAATATTCCCCCAAAAGTCTCATGTAAAGAATGAGCTCTGAAATAGTTAGAAAAATCAAATATTTTTTTTAAAGACAAACACATGATTATACCAGTAGCTTTTCAAAGATTATATCTATATCTAAAACACAAATACAAGACAGTTATGCTTTAAAGAAAGATACCTTTTATCTCCTCTTTCTCAGAAGCTGCTGCCTATTCATTCATCTATGTGTGCAAGTACATGTATATACATACAAACAAAAATTCAGCTCTATAGACTTCAGAACTCAAGATCACATAGTATTTTTGTGCTTGTGAGATGAAGCATGCAAGTCCCATCCCATCCCCTCCCCAACTTTTTGTTTTAGGATGAACAAAAATCATCGGCACTACTCAATGGGAACCCTTGACCGTCCCCAAACTAAAGTCATGCTCTACTTATCCATATTGATATGGATTAAAATATGCCTGTCCAGCAGCAAACAAGATAGCTTTAACTATTATAACCATACAGTAGAGTGAGACACGAAGTATTGATGATAATATCCATATCTTCATCAAGAGCTCAGAATAACATTGACTGGGAAAGAATAAGAGGCCTCTCCTGTTTCTCTCAAAATTTGCTTCAGGGCAAAAGAGAAATAGTCCAGTTAATGCTTTAACAATGTCTTAACAATCTAATTAGTACAGAAGAGTCTCATTGATATGACAGGCAAAATTGCTGTATGAAGACTTCCTAGCATCTACTCCTTTTCTCTGGTGTTAGGCTTGACCTTCTTAGGTGCCTCTAGCTCCTAAGGTCAACAGTTTGAATAGCTTCAGTCTTTTTCAAGAAGACTGCAGGGACCTGGATCATTGTTAGGGCAAGACAGCAGCTACCAGAGTACTTTACCAGGAGGAGAAAGGTGTGCACAGTGGCTAATTCTTCCTTGTCAGCCTTCGATACGCTCAAGTCTGTTTCTCACCCCAGGCGGCTCCCGTGCCCCTCCTGTGTTCTCAGGCAGATGTTTGTCATGCAGGAACTGCTGGGGTTGACAGGCCCTTCCCAATGGTGGCACTCACCCAGATTCACACAGGCTGGGCAACTGTCACTCAGCCCTAACAGCTGTTGAAACATGATAAAAACAGTGGAGGCCATAGCAAGTCTGGGCAAGGCCCAAGATCCTGCGATGTCAGGTCAGTACAAAGCCTACATCCTGGTACTACTGACAGCAAAAGCCATATTTACCAGGCTATATTACAAACCTGTTGCCTTTCTTTGCAGATAATTCCTAATAGTAGAGGAGTCAGAAGGAAGTTTGCATCTGTTTCTCTAATTGTAATATACAGGATGCATTTGACTAGAGGGAGTTCAGATCTGAAGCAGAAGTTACTCTTGGCATTCAAAGAGTGGTCGGCACTAGAGCATGCCTAGTTCTTGATGTTCTAATAACAAATGGCTATTCTCAAATCATGAATTTGTGACTGGTTTGCAGATGTAAAATAACAGCATGGACATTAGCTAGTTAGTCTGAAGCAGTATCGGCACCTGCCACATATGATCTCTTCCACCGGGTATCATAAATATATGTCCAAAACGGCTAGTGTTACCTTAACTCAAGGGAAAAGATACAACTCAGGCTGATTAATGAACTTCATTAGCAACTGAAATCTAGTCCTGCAAAACATACTTTTAGACAAGTAACAAAATTTCAAGTGAATCTAAAATGTTCCGAGTCAGGTGTGACAACTGAATATTCACTTGTAGACCCAGCCATTTAGTAACCACCCTCAGAAGTTCAGTAACCACCATGGAATTCAATCACCTTCTTAGGCTAGGAAGGCAACTGAACTCCTCCTCTAGATGAATTACGACTAGTGTAAAGATCTGAATACTCTATCTGTCATGAAGAACCAAAGGAAAGGGTCTTATATCAGAAGACTGTGAGCCAGTTCAAAATTAAAATTCTTGTTTGAAAAATTGAATGACAAAGTTTACTTGAAGTAAAAATTTTTCAGAATGAGATGGATGTGTTAGGGAGACAGGGTGTTCAGTTTGTTTCTTCCAGGTATTCCATGACCAACACTTGAAAAGCACCCCAAGTCTCCCTGGCTGCAGGAGTGGGTCAGACATGTGCATGGTGAAAACTGCAGGATCCTGTTGTGCTGTAGTGATTGGGCTGCTTTTTGGATTATTTTACTCATTTATTTGGTAGTTGTAAGATGGTTGCCTCAATAGTTTATACCTTATTTAGCAATTCTACCATGCTACTGCCCCCTTTTGTTATATATATAATTTCCCATTTCTCATGCTGCCATCTCACTTATCTTATTCAGTTGAATATACCAATTTCAACACAACGGCTAAGTTTTCTGTAGTACTTCTACCCTTCTTAACAGTTTCATTTACTTTCTTCTACTCGGTCTCAATTTTCTTGAATTTTTCTCAATCCAGTGTGCCATAGCATGCCAAAGTTTATTTTATATGTCTGAGTATTTCCTACTCAAGTTCTCATAATGGAACTACAGTTTTTGCCCAACACTTTACTAGATATTATTTATATAATGCTTCTGAAGGAAGTTATCTTTTGCAACTTGCCATTTTATATATATTTTTTTTCTTTCTCCAGTTTTGATCAAATCCATATACCTTCTTTGACGGATGATAAGCTTAACCTTCCCAAATCTAAGGATTTCTAGTTTTACACTTTTCACTTTGAAGCCTATTTATTAAGGGTCTGCTGGAGGTTAGATATAACCTGTTGAGGTTAGATATATTTACTCATTTTTATTCTTGAACATTCAGTGTCATATTGCTAAGTTGTTTTTATACACACACAGAGTTTATTCCCCAGGATGCTAAACTTAATTGTACTGTGGCAGCCTCAGCTGCTACAGGCTAGTGGTGTTGGAACTTTCATGAGTATTTCTTTACAATATTGTATAATTTAGGCAGTTGTTTTCTTTCTACATCACTCTATAAGATAACAGTGAACAACATTCCTTTAATCTGAGCTTCCTATGAAAGATAATGAAGTGACATTAGAAGAATTTTTTAAATGTTTTTGCAAGTTCCCTTTCCATATCAGCCTGTATTTTCAATACACAAAGCTAGTAGCTCAGGTAATCTCCAGTTTATTATCCTGCTGTTCCTCCTTTTACTTTTTCCACTTTAAATTGTACCATGGGATCAAGGGGCAACAGTTTTAAAATGAAAGAGGGTAGGTTTAGATTGAATATAGGGAAGAAATTTTTTACTATGACAGTGGCGAGGCAGTGACACAGGTTATCCAGAGAAGCTCTGGATGCCCCATCATTGGATGTGTTCAAGGTCAGGTTGAAAGGGGCTTTGAGAAACCTGAACCAGCAAAAGATGTCCCTGACTGTAGCAGGGGGTTGGACTAGATGATCTTCAAAGGTCCCTTCCATCCCAAACCATTCAGATTCTGTGATCAAGGTGGCAAGATCCTATATTGTCTGGGTCTCTGGAAACAACAGATAAGATGATTCTAGGAAGCAAACCATTCTCATGCTGTATATGAAAAGGAAAACTCCTTTGGCCACAGATTTCCTTGAACAAAGTTCAGCATTCAGTGCAAGCAATATGGAGTAAGCAGACACCTAGACAGGATCCTCTACGCTCTGAATGTTTTCAAAACATTGTAAACTACATGATACACAGTACACAGAGGGAAGTATTTGAGAGAGTTTGACACACAATGCTCTAGACCCAAGCATGTTTCAGATTACAGTGGAAAAATCAAAATTTGAAACAGACAATTTTGTTTATGCACTTTGTGCATTGGCTAAAGTGATGAAAGCCTACCTTTGTTTACAATAACCTTAGGCCCAGAAAGAGGAAAAAAATGGCTATTTTGACCAATTATATGATATCGTATGTTATTAGCATGCGAAGAGCAATGTAGGCCACCTTATACATAGACCTTGACAAGAATGAGCAGTTTCACACACACAATACTAAACTCTGATGGATCTCCAAGATCAACCAACAAAATACATACATACAAGTACCCACACACTTACACTGTAGAATTTTTCACACAAATATCTGTAGGTATCACATAATTTTGTTTTCATTACAAAAGTAAGTTCTTTGGACTATTTTACTATGGCTACATTAAGGGAGTACTTCAGAGCCAATTTGAAAATAGCAGGGGTCACAGTATATTAACAAAGATCAGCCCCATGAGATTATTATATTTTTTGCACTGCAGCCTAACAAGACATACATGAAGCTTAGATACTATTTCATAATGAAATAACAAGGTTATGTTATTGCTGCTCAGAGGGAACAGTTTAAATGTGACCAAATTGCTAATTCTACTACAACTGTCCAAAGTGTCTTAAGAGCCATTTATTAAAAATAAAAAATAAATTGCTTCTGCCACTGTATAAATCCCCAAATATACAAGGTCTTGAGGGCAGCATTTTGAAGGAGAAATATTTAAATGTTAGAAGCAAAATTTGCTTAGTAGGAGACTTTGGATTTTCATTTAGTTACAACCGAGCTACATGTGCCTGTCTCAAATTACGATAATATGCAGTGGAAGTCAAAACTGAATATCATAAAAGATAATGCCTACACTACATCAAAACACAGTACATAGACACACTCCATTTGGAAATCACTTTATTTATTACAGCTAATGATAATCCCAACTGCAAAAGGAGAAGAGAGGACATATTTTATGGAAAAATTTCATCCTCTCTGTTCATTCTGTATTGCATCTAAATCATCAGATAATAAGAATCATTCCTTGGAAGTTTAAACAATAAATCAAAGTTGGGTTACTTTCTTTTTTTTTTTTAATTGAAAACTGAATAACTACGCCACCTGTTAGTGGTCATTCTACTGCTGTGAGCTGACACAATTTGTTGTGCTGTTAACAGGCAACTTAGTGCAGAACCAGTGTGGACAATATTCTTCTTTGATTTAAAGTGAATGCAATTTAAAGTACTTCCATGTAATTAATTTCACATGTACAATCTTTGTGCTAAAAAATTGCAGAATTGGGCCTTTTAAATTAATTCCTGTAATTTTCTGAGGCTGTATTGACGTTTATAAAGTATGCCATACTTAAATATTAAAAAAGACAACCTGATGATAAACATCTGTCCTGGTTTCAGCTGGGATAGAGTTAACTGTCTTCCCAGTAGCTGGTACAGTGCTATGTTTTGAGTTCAGTAAGAGAAGAATGTTGATAACACTGATGTTTTCAGTTGTTGCTAAGTAGTGGTTAGACTAACGTCAAGGATTTTTCAGCCTCTGATATCCAGTCAGCAAGAAGGCTGGAGGGGCACAAGAAGTTGGCACAGGACAGACCCAGGGCACCTGACCCAAACTGGCCAACGGTGTATTCCATACCGTGTGATGTCACATCTAGTGTATATCCGTTCCAGATATGCTAGAACTTCAATACGAGCTAGAGTCAAAGGCAGCCAAGTGGTATGCCACAATTGACATTGCTAATGCATTTTTCTCAATCCCTCTGGCAGTGGAGTGTCATCCACAATTTGCCTTTACTTGGAGGGGTGTCCAGTACACTTGGAATCGATTGCCCCAGGGGTAGAAACACAGCCCCACCATTTGCCATGGACTAATCCAGACTGCACTGGAAAAAGGTGAAGCTCTGGAACACCCGCAGTACATTGATGACATCATCGTATGGGGCAACATGGCAGAAGAAGTCTTTGAGAAAGGGAAGAAAATAATCCAAATCCTTCTGAAAGCCGGTTTTGCCATAAAAGAAAGTAAGGTCAAGGGACCTGCACAGGAGATCCAGTTTTTGGGAATAAAATGGCAAGATGGACATTGTCAGATCCCAGTGGACGTGATTAACAACATAGCAGCTATGTCTCCACCGACTAATAAAAAGGAAACACAGGCTTTCTTAGGTGTCGTGGGGTTTTGGAGAATGCATATTCCAAATTACAGTCAAATTGTAAGCCCTCTCTATCAAGTGACCTGGAAGAAGAATTATTTTAAATGGGGGCCTGAGAAACAACAAGCCTTTGAACAAATTAAACGGGAGATTGTTCATGCAGTAGCCCTTGGGCCAGTCCGGGCAGGACAAAATGTTAAAAATGTGCTCTACACTGCAGCTGGAGAGAATGGCCCTACCTGGAGCCTCTGGCAGAAAGCACCTGGGGAGACCCGAGGCCAACCCCTGGGGTTTTGGAGTCGAGGATATCGAGGATCCGAGGCTCGCTATAGTCCAACTGAAAAAGAGATATTGGCAGCATATGAAGGAGTTCGAGCTGCCTCAGAAGTGGTTGGTACTGAGACACAGCTCCTCTTAGCACCCCGACTGCCAGTGCTGGGCTGGATGTTCAAAGGGAGGGTCTCCTCTACACATCACGCGACTGATGCCACGTGGAGTAAGTGGATTGCACTGATCACACAACGAGCTCGCATAGGAAACCCCAGTTGCCCAGGAATTTTAGAAGTGATCACGGACTGGCCAGAAGGCAAAGATTTTGGAATGTCGCCAGAGGAGGAGGTGGCACGTGCTGAAGAAGCCCCGCTGTATAATAAACTGCCAGAAAATGAGAGGCAATATGCCCTGTTCACTGATGGGTCCTGTCACATTGTGGGAAAACATCGGAGGTGGAAGGCTACTGTATGGAGTCCTACACGACAAGTTGCAGAAACTGCTGAAGGAGAAGGTGAATCAAGTCAGTTTGCAGAGGTGAAAGCCATCCAGCTAGTGTTAGATATTGCTGAAAGAGAGAAGTGGCCAGTGCTCTATCTCTATACTGACTCATGGATGGTGGCAAATGCCCTGTGGGGGTGGTTACAGCAATGGAAGCAGAGCAACTGGCAGCGCAGAGGTAAACCCATTTGGGCTGCCGCACTGTGGCAAGATATTGCGTCCCAGCTATAGAATCTGCTTGTAAAAGTACGCCATGTAGATGCTCACATACCCAAGAGTCGGGCCACTGAAGAACATCAAAACAACCAACAGGTGGATCAGGCTGCCAAGATTGAAGTGGCTCAGGTGGACCTGCACTGGCAATATAAGGGTGAGCTATATATGGCTCTGTGGGCCCATAATACTTCAGGCCATCAGGGAAGAGATGCAACATATAGATGGGCTTGAGATCGAGGGGTGGGCTTGACCATGGACACTATCGCGCAGGTTATCCATGAATGTGAAACGTGCTGCAATTAAGCAAGCCAAGCAGTTAAAGCCCCTGTGGTATGGAGGGCGATGGCTGAAATATAAATTTGGGGAGGCCTAGCAGATTGACTATATCACACTCCCACGAACCTGCCAAGGCAAGCGCTATGTGCTTACAATGGTGGAAGCAACCACCGGATGGCTGGAAACATATTCTGTACCCCATGCCACTGCCCGGAACACTATCCTGGGCCTTGAGAAGCAGGTCTTGTGGTGACATGGCACCCCAGAAAGAATTGAGTCCGACAACGGGACTCATTTCCGAAACAACCTCATAGACACCTGGGCCAAAGAGCATGGCATTGAGTGGGTGTATCATATCCCCTATCATGCACCAGCCTCTGGGAAAATTGAGCGATACAATGGACTTGTAAGGGCTACATTGAGAGCAATGGGGGGCGGAACTTTCAAACATTGGGATACACATTTAGCAAAAGCCTCCTGGTTAGTCAACACCAGAGGATCTGCCAATCGGGGTGGCCCTGCCCAGTCAGAAGTTTTACATACTGTAGAAGCCGATAAAGTCCCTGTAGTGCACATGAAAAATATTTTAGGGAAGACAGTCTGGGTTACTCCTGCCTCAGGCAAAGGTAAACCCATTTGTGGGATTGCTTTTGCTCAAGGGCCTGGGTGCACTTGGTGGGTGATGCAAAAAGATGGGGAAGTCCGATGCGTGCCTCAAGGGGATTTGATTTTAGGTGAAAATAGCCAGAATTAAACTGTATGATATTAGTTGCTATATAACCCTGCTACTGTATGTTATCATTACTATAATTGTTATATGCTGTATCCATAGTACTATAGTAAGAATCACTTAGATCAAGCAAGAAAGAACTGTAATAAAACTGAGCAAAGCACAGTAGTGATGGAACCAGAATTGATTCCAGCATGCAACAATCCAACTGTGCACACCATCCTCCTGCTGCGTCCAATGTCACCTGCTTATCACACCGCACTGAAGCCCAATTCTGCTCTACCGACTGAGAGGACTTTGCACCATCCCTCCTGCCCAGACAGACTGGTATGACAGATGGAGCCCAGAGTCAGCAACTAAATGAACTCAACAAACATTTTATGAACATAACCCATGAACTAAAGGAATGATATCTCTGTGTGTGTATACATATATATATATCATTGTCCATATGTCTCAAAAGGACGGAAAGGTGATGATGATTGATCAGGATGTAACTAAAGGTATGGGAACTGAGCATGACTGTCCTGGTTTCAGCTGGGATAGAGTTAACTGTCTTCCTAGTAGCTGGTACAGTGCTATGTTTTGAGTTCAGTATGCAAAGAATGTTGATAACACTGATGTTTTCAGTTGTTGCTCAGTAGTGTTTAGACTAAAGTCAAGGATTTTTCAGCTTCTCATCCCCAGCCAGCGAGAAAGCTGGAGGGGCACAAGAAGTTGGCACAGCCAGGGCACCTGACCCAAACTGGCCAAAGGGGTATTCCATACCATGGGACGTCCCATCTAGTATAGGAACTGGGAAGTGGTGGCAGGGAATCACCACTCAGGGACTAACTGGGTGTTGGTCAACGGGTGGTGAGCAATTGCCCTGCGCATCATTTGTACATTCCAATCCTTTTATTATTGCTGTTGTCATTTTATTAGTGTTATCATTATTAGTTTCTTCTTTTCTGTTCTATTAAACCGTTCTTATCTCAACCCACGAGTTTTACTTCTTTTCCCAATTTTTTCCCCCATCCCACTGTGTGGCGGGGAGTGAGTGAGCGGCTGCGTGGTGCTTAGTTGCTGGCTGGGGTTAAACCACGACAGCATCTTACAAGTGTCTATAAAGAAAGCAGTAAATAAAAGGAATATTTTAAACATGGAACAGTATTAGTGTTCTCATGAACTATGCAGATCTGAGCACAGAATCATTCAGCCATGCTTCTTATTAGCAGTGTCATAGTTACTACACAGTAGTAGAATATTATAGTAGCACTTACTGTTAATTTCTGATAAAAGAGACCCATTGTACTATGTGTTGTAAATACACATGGAGAGACAGCACCCACTCCAAAATGTTCTCATATATTTATAGACAAGGTTCAAAAATTATTATCCACTGATCAAGAATTCCCAAGTCCCAGTTCAGTGCTCCAGCCAAAATATTATCATTTATATTTCTTTCCAAACTGACTATTGTAATTATGAAGTCGTTACTCTCAAATATGTTCTCTTCCCAAACAAAAGGAAATGTGATTGTTTCTGAGAAAAAGGGGGAAGAGGAAAATACGGACTGTAGCAGACTAAAGCCTTTTTTGCTGTAGCAGTCCTAGGGTCTGTACACTGCATACTAAAGATTTCATAAATTCAAAAAAAAGAAGAAATACCTTTTTATTTATCAAATATTTCTATAATCTGCCATATTTGGCCTCTCTTAGCTCCTTTCCTTTTACTTCTTCATCCTACAGCAAAAAACATCGTTGGATTTATGACATAATTTTCATGACACATAGGATTACGACTTAACCAAAGCATCAAGCAGAAAATAAGCTGTGAGGATAGGCTGTGAACTTCTCTGCTGGATTAAAGCAAAAATCTTCAACAGTAGGGAACAAAACATAGACATTGCTAACCAAGGACATTTGTTCTACTATAAATGTTCTCATTCAAAGTTGCTCCACTATGACAGCTCATTTGATCACCATGACAGGCAAGCACACAAAGCTAGAAATACCACAGACAGCTTGACTACACCAATGGGTAACATGGATTTATTTTTCTTGCTACAGATTTTTGGCTATTTTGGGGTTTTTTGCCTATGTGACAAAGGGTAGTAGTTCTTGCTCTGCAGGACTCACCTGCTAGTTCTTATTTTACATCGATATCAATGTACAGGTGAGGTCTTCAAGCACCTACCATCCTTAATCACCACAGATTAAAATCTGGACTTTACCATTTGATAACTATTAAAGAAACCCTAGTAAATTACCTGGCTGTCTGTATCATTTGTTAAACAGTAGTAGTCCCAAAGACTTAACTATTCACCTCCAACTTGTTGTTTGTTTGTTTTAAAAGATAATCTGAAGTTCTCATTCAATAGTAAAAGCAAGTAAGCAGTGTTCACAAATAAGAATGTTCTGTGTTATATTATGAATACCTGTGCAAGTGGATAGATAAACTTTACACACCTATTATGCTCTTTCACAGGATCAGAAATAGAGGAGCTGTGGATCACAAACACTTTTCCAGACTGCTACAAGTAAGAGTAGATGCTGACGTGCAAAACAAAGTACAGCAGTTGGGTTTAGTGTGAGTTCTCAGAACTCAATTTATTAGTGCCTTGAGCAGAAAAGGGCAGCACAGTTCCACTTCTACTGGCATAATCTTCACATGCAAATGATTACTATCATATTATGCTAAAGTCTGTGTACTTGGCATTTAAAAGGAGGTTTTCATAACAAGCTGAGCTTTTTTGCCATGTAGGGTGGTAGATGCATTAGGACAGAGGAGGCTGAACATGGTGACAAAACCAGAAAAAATACACACAGAACAGTTGAGGTAAAATGTAACATTAGATTTCGTAATAGATATCCTGCAGGCTCCACTGGGATCCAATTCCAAAACATTTCTGCAGTGTCAAGTCAACAACTGGAGGGCTTTTTTTTTTTTTTTTTTTTTCATTAAATGTAAGAAGAAAGAATAAGGTTTAAGGTAGTTGCTTGGTAAATATTTAAGACACCAAGCTACCCGAGTAAAGTCATCAGAATACTGCACAAAACTCTGGCTGATTTTCATAGAATAATGTTAAATTAGTAAGGGAGAATAATTTAGGCAAAAATCACCATCACTATGCACAGCTGGAGTACTGTAAATTAAGAACTCATATTGTCAATTTCACATTTGGAAGAAATTCAGATTCTAAGGTGAAAGTATCAGTAGGAGCTCATCAAACACTCTGAAATGCTGCAGGGGGAAGCGTATTTTGTACCCCTCAGCTAGTACCAAAGAAAGTAAGGTCTCCCCAGATAGATATTCATAGATTAATACTGTGAAATCAGTCTCATTCACAAGGAAGAAATCTAGTGCTAGAGCTACTATGGTCATTTTGGAAAGCTCAGACTTGAAATTCACAGCCAGTTTTCAAGGAAATACCAACCTCATTTCAAGTATCATGCAGTACATGGATAAGTAGGAAGAAAAAAGGAGACATAAGTCATTACACCTCAAAAATTATAGTGAGTAAAATACAACCGTTGACTCCTTCTAAACAGATGCATTACTTCTAACAGGGGACAAATATTAAAACAAGAAGCCTAAGCCTATATGCTTCAGAATTCAAAGATTTTAAGAATCAAAAAAAAAGAAAAACACAAAAAGCTACAAGCAAGCATTTAATTTTTTTCTGTGAATAGGAATACATGTTTTACAAGAGTTTTTAGTTCAGTTATCAGAGATTTGTCTTACTCCCAGATGAAGAGTCCACACCAGTTTTCATCCAGAGAGAATCTGCAGGAGCAGTCCAAGTTATTCTTGCAAACCCTTAACCACAAGAGGCTTTACACTCTAGCTGCAGTTGCTCAAAACGGTAAGGCAATTCACTCTAGCCATTTGCCTGTTATCTTTTCTATCTTATTGTATGCAGATATAATATCTGGATATACAGTCTAGAGGTCTTTACTACATCCTCCATTTTCCTAAAGTTTTGGCTACCTAAGCTCAGGACTAAGTGGGGAAAGAGCACAGCTACATCCAAGGAAGGAAAGCTACTGAACCTCAACAAGGTCTACACCCCTTCTCTGGGGGCTGCTTTTAAGATGAGGCTCTCAAGATTGGTTCCAGCTGCAAAACACTGCAGCTGTGTTCCAGAATTGCCATGCCCTGCCATCTCCCCATTGATCCAGGCTCTGCTCCTGACCCACAGACTGGCTTGCCCTTGTCACTGTGGTCTTGCCAGCTGAGCCCTGGACTGTGTCTGACTGTTTACTGACCCGACACTGTCCCAGCCTGGGGACTGCTTTCCTGGCTGGGCTCAGGGCCTGCAGCAGTGCCTGGGGATGGCCAGGCTGTGGCCAACCCCATCACCATCCCTGGCCCAGCCCAGCTCACCTCACTGGGGGCTGTGGGACACAGCTGGTTGGGCAGTAAGGGCACTGCATTGCCCTGACAGCCCTGGGTCCCCAGTCTTTGTACAGCAGTCTGCTACTATGCAGCTTGTCACAGAGGATCAAACTCTGATCACTGTTAGAGTCTCCAAAGCAATAGATACTTACTGCAGTATGGTTTCCTAACTTTCTGTCAAGGCAAATAAGTCACGTATTCCACCATCCAGCATGCCGTACATTTCCCCTGCCCTCTTCCATCCCTCCTGTTTGCACACTAGTATCCTCCTCAGCAGGATTGGCCCTCTTCAAGAAGGATGCCCTCACAGAGTCACTGAGCTGGCCTCCTGATTATGTACAAATACTGTTATGTATTTGGGATTATGTATCCCAAATAAAATCTTCCCCTCTCTCTGTGCTTTTTCAAGCCTAATGCAATTATGGAATGGGGCATTATACCCGTCATCTATCATGTTGTTAGTCTGAAACCGCACCTAAATAACATTGTGCAAATTGAAAATAAGAATCTTGCAAAGATTTCAGATTTATTCCTTAGAATGGGGTAAGTTCTAATGTCCCAAAACAATTTCCCCTGAAATCCAAATAGATACAGATCTGCCTCATTCTCCCAGAAAACTATTTTTCCACTTTCTTCAGCACAGAAAGAACACCACTGTCATAAAACTGATAAACCAGGGTACTGGCCCTTTTTACACTGAACCTAAATTGCAGACCTAATAAAAGCCACAAGGATGTACTTGACAGGATGATAGTGAGTTAGTGCACTATTCTTCCACCTCCAGAAACTTCAGGGAATGGCACAGGCTTAAGCTGCAATTTAAATGAGGACAGTGGATTCATCCTTGTCTACTCTAACCCACGGGATGCATTTCTCCTTGTACAACTATTTAAACTCATGTATCTCCATTGACTTCAATAGATTTCCTCCAGAATCACAGTAGAGTAAGGTATATCTAGCCTGTAGGACTTAACAGAAATGTCAACAATGTAGTTATCATAGCCAGTATATTATGAAAGAGTCCCCAAGAACAGTCTTAAAAAATGGGCTGAAATGGTTGAATTCATTGTGGTGTAAACTAGAGGACGTTCAGCTTGCATTAGGGTTGAATTTGACTACCAGATTTAGGAACTTATTCAAAGAAGGAAGACATGCATTTGCTGAAAGACATTGCTTATAACTCCTGAGAAAATAATGAGCTGTGCTGGTCTTACAACAATTTATCTGAAGGAAGAATTTGATCTGTAACTTTAATAGATAATAAGCCTTATATGACAAGCAACATCAGTAGCCATTATACTGCAACAATTGTTTCCATCAATTTAATGCAACAATTCATTATAGCACATCAAATTAAAAAAAAAAAAATAGTATCCACTAGCTCATATTTTAAACACTTAGCTTTAAACAGGCTTTCAATTTAATACATAGGAAGAAATTGTGGGCAGATTTAATGTGTTACTTTAAGGTAACTCCATACATAAGGTTTTTCAGTGCTAACATACTATTTAAAAAACATGCTCTATAAGCTACAGTAAGGTTGGGTTTTGAAATGGAGCACAAGCATTTTGGTTTTCTTCCAATTAACTTTTTATGTAGGTACTTGGTTGCAAAGCTCAATATGTTAAAAGAGGTTTGTATATAGAACAGGATAAAATACAATGGCAGCAACATATTTATATTGTTAGAAATCAATTAGAGCGAATTCTACGTCAAATCAGTTGAGAAAAGTACTATAGTGCTTTTTGGGCTAATAAGATCAATTCAGGGCAATCATGTCTTGTGTTTCATCGTAGGACCTGTTGTTCCATTCTGAGTCTTTGTGCGTAGTGTGAGGGATGCTGACACAATTGATAGTCTGTTCCCTACAAAAAATAGTTCAAAGATTCTATGTGAATAACATTATCCTATTTTCTTAAAATCCTTCCCTGCATCAAGTAGCATGGCCACAGAAAGGTATTCCAGCTCATTTTTAACACACACACAAAAAGATTATAAAGGTTCAGCAGACCAGCAGGAAGCAGAGAAATTATGCACTCTTTCCTGAAACTAACTTGATTAAAGTCAATGATCTCAGATAAAATTAAAATAACTAAGCCCTAACTTCTTAGCAATAATTCTTGTAGAGACCTTTTCTTCTAAAAGACCAAGTAACTGCTGTCATCGCAGATAAAATGAGGAGGAAAGTAGACTGTTTCTTTTTGCTGATTTTATTGTGGGTTTTTTTCCTGCGGATAAAATAAATATTTGTAGGATCAAAAAAAAAGATGTCCTTTTATCAATTTTTTTTTAAAAGTATGCACTCACCTTTTCTGTCAATACTTTATGTTCACTAATTTATTTTGCTGGGTTTTTTTAATTGCCATTGTTTTGTTAAAATTTTATTTGTTAGACATGTTTTCTTTTTTTTTTTTTGAGTGTTGTACAGCAACTTTTGATTCTGAGGTAAACAGGTGCTTGCTGTAATACCCATGTGTGTGTCTGGACTTTACTGCTTCATGAATATACACAGGCTTATATAACAAGTTTAACTAGGTCAATATTTAGTCTCAGTCTAGATTTGTATGTTCCTTTTAATGAAAGTGTTCACCATATTCATCACTAAAACATGCCATGATTTTTCCAGTGAAAATTTTATTTATTTCATCAAAAAGGGTGTAAAGAATCATACACAGTTAAGTTTCAAAGCTATTTAAAATATACTATAGTTATTGTAAGGGGAAAGAATGAAAGAAGGAAGAAGAAAAGAAGGAAATTTCTACATATGGAAGATTTTTTTTCCCTTTATTTTGAAGTTTGGGATTTTTTTGGCCCCAAAATGAATTTGTCATGTTTTCAGTACAGCAGAAACATAAAAACAGACATAGAAATTTGTCTGTAGCAATAGAAAATACAGCTTTTAAGTGCACGACTATCAGTAACAAATGACAATTATGCATATAGCTCAAACGAGCTCAATGTGCATGTGATGGATATTGTGTTTTGGGAGTTTATTTTTGTTCACAGCTACTCCTCATGGATTCCTATATCTTTCTAAATTGATGGCTAGACAACCTGGAGAGACATACTCAGAGGGAGAAGATTTCAGAGACCAAATGGTAGAGCAGGGTCACATCAGGATGCTTGTATCAACAGGGCCTTGAATGTGACGTGGAGAGCTTCTTAGGAATCAAAGGGAACTGGGAGCACTTTGCTGGAGTTTGAAAATCATCAGTTTCCTGAAAGCAAGAATACATTGGGCAGGGCAAAGCTGTACATAATCCATTATTACTCCAGTTTTGTCTTCCCTAATAGAACAGTGTTCCCTGTTCAAAAAGGTTAAATAGTCTGCTTAATTTTCTATTAAAAATATTTAGCAACCATTTGATCTTCAGTAATTCATTTTATAGTGGAATGGAGACAGGACTAGGCATATTTTTTTCAAAGCTTTGGCCAACTTAGGTTAAGTGATAATGGGAGTTGTAAAATCACATTAAAAAAACTCATTAACATTTTAGTACCTCTTTTCAACTGAATGGTTTCAAACCCAAAGTATGCTTTCTGAATGGATGAGAAGTACTACCACTAACATGCAGTTTAAAAAAAAAAACACCCCCCCCAACTAAAACAAACAAATAAACCATCAACCAGAACTAACACTACTTTTCATACCCAAGCTACAAAAGCTGTGTCACTTCACTTTCAAAACCAGAATTACACAAGACAGCTTGAGCCAATCTAACACCTTGTCACTGCTCCCTACTGCATGCTGTCTCTATTTACCTTGCTTCAGCTAAAACATACATACATCTCTCCATGAGACAATTTCAGATGGTTTTCTTCTGTGTTAGTGCAATCAATCTTTTCAGTGACGATCTTGACTAGATCCTAAAAAGGAGCAGAACCACACCATGTGAAAGAGGGAGGAGGAGAAGGAGGAGCTGCTCTTGCAGCCACATAAGAGGAAACCTCCCCATTTGGCAGTGGTCAGTTGTGGGACTGACTCAGGATACACATAATTCCACCTGGAGAGAGATCAGGTGATAAATTTGACAACTTTAGTGCTTAGGATTTAAAAAGCTTGAGAGAGACTTAGATTATTGTTCATTCTGATGACTAAATATGTGTAGGATATATCATTTTACTCGTTGATCATAGTGTAGAGAAAGACCATCAGATGTCAGGTTTTGTTGCGAAAACTTCAGGAACACCTGAAGACTGTTGTTGGTTAGAAGTAATATGGCACTGCTGATAAAGCATGGCATGCCTATGATCTCAGAAGTATGAAAAGTTAATTGTTATGAGTGTGGCAGAAAGTGTGTGCCTGTTCCATCTGCAGTTCTCCAATGGCAAGAGCCTCCTCCATTTTGTAGACATTAGACTTTGTCTTAGGTGCACAAACAGTAGGTCAAACTGCATTCTTGCAATACCACAACATACAACTTCTGTTGTTTCAGTTCTTACAGACCCAGAGGAGATGGAATCACAGGAGAAATTAAAGGAAAAAATGTGCTAGTAGAAGGAACAAAAAATGATGAAAGGAGTTACTGTGTATGTAATTCTGTCTAGATATGTTTTTAATCATTAAATTGCAAACATTACTTTTTAAGATTATCTATGTTTTTTTGTAAGTGAAAAGGAGAATAATTTTATAAAATGTTATCGAAATACTGTGTTTATTACTAGTGAAGTCACAGTGTTATTAAAATCCTTTTGATACATGGAAGGTGAGCCCACTAAGTTCATATGTCATTATGTAGAAGCTCTTAACAGATACATGACGTATTTCACAGTTTAGCTTCAGAATTTTAAAATGTTCTTATAGTATGGAAAAGCTGCAACAAGCAAAGATAGAAGATAATACCAAAATGGTTTTAACTGAAGAGATTAAATCACAGCTTCCCATATTAATTTATTTATCTCATATCAGCACAGGTAAGGGTATACCTCTTTAGATTATGTCAGATCATGCATATCTCAAGAGCAAAGCCTATCTCATAGACCAGAGGACTGATACAAAGTAATCTTTTAAAAATTGCAAAATAAAGTAATGCGAATATGTATGGGCATAGAGTGGGATAAAGAAGGCCAGTAACTGATGATGGGAAAAGTAATTGTAACTATGCATTTTTTGGCTTTCATCATGACTCCCTATTAAGATGTTTGCATGCTGTAAGGAAAGCAATAGGAATAAAGGTGGACACTTTGAAAGATAGTCAGCTTCTTTAATATGTCCTCATTTTCTGAATCTCATTTCTATTGGGGGACACACACACACACGACATTCTAAAAAGAAAAACAACAGCCCAAATACTCAAATTATAGAACAAATTTTCATTTTCTCTATGCATGATGGTCTTGAACTCATATGAATCCAAACAGCAACCCCAGGAGCATAGTGCAGAAATATTTCACATGGATGGTCACCTTTCATGTGCAACTCTTGGGGATATTAAAAAAAAAAAAAGCATGGAGAAATCTCAAGATTCACTGCTTAATCAACCTTTTCACTCACAGGAATAATCATATTCGAAAATCACCATGTCTATTTCAATCATCAGGTGGATGGAGCAGTTGCCAAAGGCAGAGTCAGTGCTCTTCCCTTCCCTTGAACTCCAGAACATGCAGCACAGTTTCCTGGCATAAAGCTGAAGAACATTCTGACATAGACATATTTGTAAAAATGAAGCAAACCCCACTCTCCAGCTGGGAGTAACAAATTCAACATTTTCAGAATTCTAAGAAGGCTTATTTTCTCTAAAGCTGTAAATAGCTAAGTACACATGCATCTTGGCAAGTGGAGGCTTTTGCATTTTTTTAACAACACCTGCAAAAAGAAAGGGAAGAATGACAAACTAAAGTATGTGTGGGATGATCACATGTTAGAGGAATGGTTTTACATTCACTATATGATTTGTAAGAAGTGAATTCATTTTGATTTAAAGTGATAAACACTTCTTTCAAAGAAAACTGTGCCAGAAAATATATCATTTTAGTTTTCCGGTTCTAAAGCTATTTTACACTGAACTACTTCTCTGCAAAGTTATTGCAAACAGCATTTTACAGCAACCTAAATTAAAATATTTATTATATGCAAGTGATAGTTTGTGACCTATTTCTATATAGGCCTTCACTTTGTTCACCTATCACCTTAAGATATATCAAGAAGTTTTTCTTTTTATCTTTCACCGAACATGCCCTAAACCAAAAAGCAGTTATATAAATCAGAATGATCAAGAAATGTGTTTGAAGTTCATCATTTTAGCATCTCTGGCATAGTTTGTCCATATTAATATTAAAATGAAACTATCTTGGTGAACTATACTACAATTTATGGAATAATTTAACTCCATAAATATTTTAGCAAACACATTATTAGCTCCTGTAAGTATGTAGATTATCTATTTGTGTGATCAAATTAACTCTCTAATGCACTGGAAAAATCTATCTTCTTCTTAACTGAATGATCAGTCCAGTTTAATTATAATAGTGTATGTTATGGAATCAGAATCACCTTACTTTGTCCCTTAAAAACAAGGTAAGAATTTATTGCTGATATGCAGTTGCTTTGCTGTGTCAGTAATCTAAGTTTGAAACAGAAATTGTTCCAGATGTTTAGCCCACAAGTTGCTCTAAATCTTGAGAACTGAGTATTAAATATTCAGACGGTAAATTTCTAATATATTAGACTGAGAGTCAAGAGATTCAAGTTCTGCCTTTTTCTATGTCACCTAAGATGCATCCATGTTTTTGCATGTTGTCGTAAATTAACCCCAGCCAGCAACTAAGCCCCATACAGCTGCTCACTCACTCCCCCCCGGTGGGATGGGGGACAGAATCAGAAGGGTAAAAGTGAGAAAACTGGTGGGTTGAGATAAAGACAGCTTAAGAGGTAAAGCAAAAGCCACTCACACAAGCAAAGCAAAACAAGGAATTCATTCACAAGTTCCCATTGGCAGGCAGGTGTTCAGCCATCTCCAGGACAGCAGGGCTCCATCATGTGTTATGGTTACTTAGGAAGACAAACGCCCTAACTCCAAACGTCCCCCCTTCCTTCTTCTTTCCCCAGCTTTGTATGCTGAGCATGACGTCATATGGTCTGGAATATCCCTTTGGTCAGTTGGGGTCAGCTGTCCCAGCTGTGTCCCCTCCCAACTTCTCGTGCACCCCCAGCCCACTTGCTGGTGGGGTGGGGTGAGAAGCAGAAAAAGCCTTGGCTCTGTGTGAGCACTGCTCAGCAATAACGAAAACATCCCTGTGTTATCAACACTGTTTTCAGCACAAATCCAAAACATAGCCCCATACTGGCTAATGTGAAGAAAAATAACTCTTTCCCAGCCAAAAGCAGTGCACACGTTGTTTGTCTAACTTATCCTCTATACTTATGTGGTAAGGTTCTTGCTACCTCATCAGGAAGGAAATACTGTGTCATTTATTATTCTTGATTCCAAGATAGATTCCATACTTGGTGTCATGATATAAGCCCAGCTAGCAACAAAGCACCATGAGGCTGCTTGTTCACTCCTTCCCCCCCGCCCAGTGGAATGGGAAGGAGAAAATATAACAAAAGGCTCGTGGGTTGAGTTAAGGACAGGGAGAGATCACTCACCAATTATCGTTACAGGCAAAATAAACTTGACTTGGGGGAAAAAAACAAAATCAATTTAATTTGTTACCAATCAAGTCAAAGTCTTATTATCCTAATAAGAAATAAAACCAAATCATAAAACACCTTCCCCCCACCCCTCCCTTCTTCCCCCAGCTCAACTGCACTCCTGATTTTCTTTACCTCCTCTCCTCAGTGGCACAGGGGGACAGGGAACGGGGGTTGCAGTCAGTTCATCACATGTTTTCTCTGCCGCTCCTTCCTCCTCAGTGGCAGGACTCTTCACACTCTTCCCCTACTCCAGTGTGGGGTCCCTCCCACAGGAGACACTCCACAAACTTCATCAAAGTGAGTCCGTCCCACAGGCTCCAGTTCTTCCTGAACTGGTCCAGCTGTGGGTCCATTCCACGGGCTGCAGTCCTTCAGTCACGCACTGCTTCAGCGCAGGCTTTCCCATGGAGTCACGGCCATCTTCAGGGGCATCCCCCTGCTCTGGCATGGGGTCCTCCACAGGCTTCAGGTGGGCATCTGCTCCCCCACTCACTCACCTCCATGGGCTGCAGGGGGACAGCCTGCCATCTCACCACGGGTTGCAGGGGCATCATCTCCTCCAGTGCACCTCTCATTCAACTCCCCTCTCTGCTGCAGTTTTTTCCTTTCTTAAATCTGTTCTCCCAGAGGCGCAACCACCATCACTGATGGGCTCGGCCTGGGCCAGAGGCAGGTCTGACTTGGAGCTGGGGAAGCTTCTAGCAGCTTCTCACAGGAGCCACCCCTGCAGCTCCCTCCCCCGCTACCAAAACCCCACCACACAAACCCGATACACTTGGGTATTACACAAGCATCTCAGATATGAAAAAAAAACCTGAAAATGTTCCAAATAAAGATGTTGCAAATCTAAATCAATGTGTGATATCTATTCAGAAATCACATTTTATTTGACACTGTCATGCTTATATTTCTTCTGTAACCCAACAGGAAATCAGTAATTTAAAAGGTATACAAATCAGCATGTTCTTCTAAGTGAAGCATTCATTACCCCTTTTTTTAACTTAATTTTATGTACCATCATTTAGAAGACCTGCTTCTTTCTTTCACTAAGTTCAGTCTACTGAAAGTGATGTTTCATTCATTTACTGATCTGACATATGAACAAATAGCTGCTGTGATAATTACTAGGATGCTCCAAAGAAAAATCATGAATTCCAGAAGAAAACAGCAGGATAAGAACTCTTAAGTGTCTGTCCTTCTTAATGTCCTCGGCAATACAAAGGACAGAAAACAAAACAGAAAATTTGGGTATGTGATTTGTTAGTTTTGGCATAATGCTTTTGGTTTCTTTTGTGTTTCCCTCTCCTCCCCAAAAGCTACCCTCAACTGTTTAACCCTTAGAAATGTTATAATCCAGTTACAGCCTGCCTGCTGAATGCCGTAACACAAAATTTGTTCACAACAAAAACCTTCCGCAGTGTCAACTTTCAGAAATACATCATCTTCAGATGAAACCTCAAGGACAGAAGTAAAAGAGGCAGTTGCATTGCTACCATTTCTTCAATCATCACTGAAAATTCTGCTCACCTAATTTATACAGTCATTCCAAACCACACTTTACTTATTTAGTTATTATTACCTTTATGGGGTTTTTCTCAGGGGCTGCCTAAGAAATGTCAACTTCTGCACCTGATAACCAGCTATTCAGCAACAGAGAACATATGAGATGGTCTTAGCTGGCTCTGGAATGTGTTATCCTGGAAGTAGGCTAGAAGGGAAGAATCACGTCTGTATTTGGTGTGGATAAACCACTTCTCCCCATTCGTCCTGAGTGGTGGAAAAGGAGGGAGGGAAACCTCCCTTGAATGGGCCCCTGCTGTCCCCCCTGCAGGGCAGCACCAACAGTCCCCCCCCTCTCTTTGCCCAGCTTAGGAGCACCTCAGCTCTTCTAGTGCTGTATTGCAGGTGACAAGGGGAATAATAAAGCTGCCCACCTCTCCTTCACACACCTGCTATTTAACTTAAACCTGGACCATCTCAAGTACCTCAAGATGGCTGTGTATTACATCCCATTGCAGTGACCTTCCTCAGGATGTATTTTGTCAAGAAACACTGGAGCCACCTCTGCACTCTTAGCTTGGAAGCAGTCATCCTGGATCTGCGGTAGTGAGAGGTTTTCCGAGATATTCGTGACTGCTACTTCCACTGACTACTTACCACGCAAAGCAACTGGGTAGCATAGGCTTCTAAAACTACTTTTGCTTCTGATCAGCCCTAATAGTTGTTTGCTTTTTGTACAGCAACTGATGGCTCACCTGACCAATTCCCTGTAGTCAAATACAGCTCTGTGAATTGGATCTTCCCTCAAAAGTCATGAGGAAAAATCTCAAATCATAAACCATTCTTCTTACTTAGCTTTAGTTTCTTTCACAGTGAAGGTTTTTCTCTGTGTAGTATCTGCACTTGTTACACAAACAGAAAGTAACTAATTGATAAGACTTGACTTATTAATTGTGCAAAGGGACCAATTATAATATATGACTAGGATGTACCTTTGTCCCTGCAGATGTTGAGACTAGAATCACAAGAAGTCAAATATATGACAACTATTCTTTTGGGCTGGGATAAGGAGCTTGAAAGTTATTGAAATAAAATATGAATGGGTAGACACACGCATAATATAATTAAATGCATTAAAATAATGCAAGAGTTCCTAAAATGTGACTCATACTTCCGTGTGACTCAGAAAGGTAAAGAAGAACTGCTTCTGCTAGAAGGAAGAGTTGACAAAAAGAGTTGGTATATATAAGGAACCCAAATAAATAGATAATCTTGTCAAACAAGAAAGCTTGCAGCTGGTTTCTCATGTCAGAATATGACTATAAGGTAATGTAACAGGGATGCAAGGTGTGATATAAAATACTTAGGTTTTTATTTCAAAATCTTAGGAAGGATTTCAAATACTGAAGAGATGTTGCTGAGATGAAAGAAGACTGTGTTCTAGATTATCATAATGCATCACTTTAAAAAGTTCTAGTTGATTATATATCATGATTAAAAACAAAAACAGACCTACAGATCACCTGGCACCTAGCAATCAAATAAAATTTGGCTAATATAAACTAGTTTCTCTACATAAAAATCTTAAGTGTGTGGAACCACAAAACAATATGGTTCCAGAAGGCACGTTCAGTCTATGTCAATGCTATGCAACACTATGATCACCCAATGCCTGGTATATTGTAACAGGGAATATACAAAGCATTATTTACAGGACAGTGTTATTTTCATGCAATGTGTGCATTTATGTGGTTTGTAAGTCATGAAGTAATTTTAGTACATAGAGCTTGTCAATGCTTGTGTTTCAATGGCTCAATATGCATTTTTCTTCCTTTGTGGCTGCATTACGTCTATCTAGACAACATTTGACAGGCATACAAGTCCAAAGAGCATAGATTTTTATCCATGAGTCTATGATGGAAAAAAAATTGTCTTTCTAAAGTGAAACAGAACATGAAAGCTAGAAAGATGTAAAGATAGCCAGAATATGGCATAAGTTTATTGGACCTCGCCATGTAATTCCTCTGTCATCCATTTGGCCATACATTCCAATGACATAAATCCCATGTAAAAGGTGCAGTAGCAGCATGTGGTTTTAACTGTTTTGCTCAATAGTCACACAAATGCTTTTCTGAATACAAATCTATGCAATTTTTTCCTATTATATTTTGTCATATGTGAAGACTTCTGAGAAGCAGGCTCTGTTGTGAAAACAACATTTATTTTGTACATTGTTGTCCTGGGTTCAGCTGGGATAGAGTTAATTTTTACAGGAACCTGGGAGGTGGGGGGGCATAGCTGGAGCAGCTGACCTGAACCAGCCAAGGAGCTATTCCATACCATGTGCCATCATGCTCAGTATATAAATGGGGAGTGGGTTGGGGGGAGCGCTCTCGACTTTTGGTGAGGGAAGTGGCAGAGCGTCGGGTTCCGGGTGGTGAGCAGTTGCACTGTGCATCACTCTTTTTGTATATTCTTTCATTAGTATTGCTGTTGTTGTTGTAACTTCTCTTTTTCTATTTTTTTTGTGTTGTCCCAGTAAACTGCCCTTATCTCAACCCTCGAGGTTCCTTTTTTTTTTTTCCCTTTTCTCTCCTCCATTTCCTCCCTATCCCACCGGAGGTGGGCAGGAGAAGTGAGCGAGTGGCTGCGCTGTCCTTTGTTACCGGCTGGGCTGAACCCATGACAATTGTAAAAATTATTTATAAAATGGGAAGGAAGAGTCTGCGTTAATTACACTCCAAGAAGATTTACAAATACTTTCTTAAGTATTTTTCTTTCATATTTTATGCTCACTAACTGTAAGCTTTAGTGTCAATAAATCGTTCATCTAAAGGAAAGGCCTTAAGGTTGCATATCCTGTTTTATTCTGACTTATAATTTCATCATAGTTGAATTTCAGGATTTCTGAAGAAATTGCAGTGATAAATATAGCATAATCTTTTATTGGAAAATTATAATAGATCTAGTATAAGATTATCTCATTTATCTTGACATTCTTGTACCTTTTTTCTTTTCCTATGTATGTAACAATTACCTTTTGTTATTGATACTACTGTGAATAAGACAATAGAGGTCACTGCTGATGGTGTAAGTTGAGAGTTGGCCTGAGGTTCCCTTCTTCAGAAGACACTATCATATGTCCTTTTCAGAAAAAAGGAAATGCTGACATTTTGTAAACAAAATCAACTGGCTAAGCTGACAGCACATACAGTGTTCTGTATTCAAAGACTCTTAAAAGCTATTATCTGATGAACATTTGTGAAAAAATAAATATTACAATATGTACCATTATTTTACCATTTTAGTGAGGATATTTGCATATAGCAAAGACAGGGAGGTTTGTACACAATGTGAAGCTGACATGTTGGCATCACCCAAAAGATGTGGACTAGTCACTTTTGAAAGGTCATTCTCCAAAGGAAATTATTTTTCTCTGTTATCTCACATACAATTGTTTAGTTTTCAAACTTTCCAAAGGCATTCAGTTTTCAGTATAATCACAATAGTGCATTTCATTAACTATGAAAAAAGATTACGAATGACCTTTCATCAAGCAAAAGACATAGCACAACTGGCACTTTATGTATTTATTTTCAATTAGACATAAAAATGCAGCAATGCTCCAATTTTTGTCTACTTACTTGCACTAAGACAGGCATTTCAGACTATGCAGATACTAAGAAAGTTTGAATATTAAATGAAAAATAAATTTGTTTGAAAAAGTAAGAAGTATTTAAAGAAACAAATCAAAGTTGATTGTGGCATCAGTGAGAAGATATAGTGTATTTAAAAAAACAAACAAAGCAAGAAAGCAGACATCTGTTTATGGTCATTGCTACAATACTTGCCCTTTTTCATCAAGATTTTTGCTTCTTTATACCATTTTTAGATACATGAAATATTCAAGCAGGAAAAGCCAAACCTGACTAACAGATACCCTTTATTAGTGTTCCATTGAAACACAGGCTTGATTAAAGTAATAGTATCTTCCATACAGTCTATCAACCGCTCCTAAACTACAGATTTGGTGAGATGTGGGCTGAGTGTTACCATCTTGCCACCTTGGTCTGGATGGTCTGCGCTTGCACCCCAGGGTTGCTTTCCAGTAAATACCTCACTGTGAGAGGATAGGAAGAGAGTGGGGAAAGAGGGTACAGGAAATTGTGCACACCTAACTCCTGTCACACAGGTGGCCAGTCACAGCTTCCAATTTCAGGGTACATCTGCAGAGCAATAGCTGTTCCTAGTCTGCTCCAAAACTTCCCAGATAACCCTGGGTACTTAGAGAATTAGCCGTGGTGGCATAAAGCTCCATGTTGGCAACACTCAAAACTTCATTGATTTTTATTCTATAAGCAGCTATCACTGCAGCAAAGACATGCTTTAAGAGTTTGCTAATGAAATCCTTCTGGGTCCCATCAGATTCATCTCATTCAGTATGCAGTCTTATCTCTAATTCTCAGCTTTCTCTTCCTTATTAAAGAGTTCAGCCAGGGTAGGGAGATTTCTTGATTAAAATAATTTGGGTTAGGTTGCAGCTCCAAGCTCTTCTGGAAGAGACAGTATACTCATTCAAAGAAGAGATTATTACTAAATAAATCTTACTGAAGCAGTTTTCAAATTTAATCTTGGAGCACGTAAGTCTCACGTACTATGACCTGCACAACAGGAATGACCCTACAGCTATTGAACTCATTTGACTCAACACCCACTGAAGACCATCAGTGGCCACTGCATGGAGGTCTACTCATTGTCTTTGGCCTTGGGTACATGCAAAAAATTGTAAGTACATTCTGTGGTGTGGAAGCCAATGTCAGTTGTGTAGTACTTGTCACTGCTTCCTGAGTTAATCTTGCCAAACATTTAGATGTTCCTTATGATAGAATAATTCATCTGAAACCATTGTTCTTTATCAAATTCCAAGAAATCAAATGTGATATATTTTGAGTATTTTGCATTATTACTATCATAATACCAGTTTGTGCAGAATTATAGGATTACAGCTGTATCAAAAAGCAAGAAGGATTCATCTCTGCTTGAGGGATTTGTTTTATAATAACTTCCTTTCTTTTCTGACAGATGCCCAACAGAGAGGATTTCAAATACTTTTTAAAGGATCTCTGTCAAAATAAACTGATAAAAAGCAATACTGAATTAGCCCATTTCCTGGATGACCTAACTTTACTTCTTCCTTTGTCAACTCTGCCTGTTTATAGAGCGCTGAAAAGCAGTTCTGACACTGCGGTGGAGTTAATATTGCTAGACACATGCAAAAATATGTGGGTTTTTCCTCATAAGAACATCCTACCTCCAAGGACCAGAATTCAAGCAGTTTATAGAAGACAAAATTCTGACAGTAATTTGGCCACTGGAGAACTATGCCCAATGTCAATGTCTTCATTATGTTATCATCAAGCACTTACACAAATTAATTATGATTATATCAGAAGAAAGCACAGGTATCTGACTCCTATATCAGACTTCTGAAAACTTTCTTTTTCATGTAGCTGCAGCGGATAATTTCAGATTTCATATTCTAATAGTTTCTGCATATACAAATTTAGTCAGTAGAAAAGAATGGCAGAAAAAGAACACAAACATAAAACAAAAATTCCCAGTATTGTATTCCAGCAGTAGCCAATCACCTTTCATGTAAAAGGAACAGCTGAAACACATAATGGATTTCATGGTCTGGCTTTTCCCAATTTAAACATAAGAGCTCTACTTCAAACCGGCTTTTGTTTGAGATTTTTTCTAAATTTAGTTAATTTATTTGGTGGAGAAAGAGGAAGAAGAGAGCTTGAAATTTGCAGGTTGAAGTGAGTGACAGTGCTTGCAGTAGCAAGGCCTCTTAGAAGAAGGTTTTGTGTTTGCTCCCAAAAGGAGTCGGAGTGGATTCATGTAGGGTCCTGGCAGAATGTGTTCCCTGGCAACTTCTCTTTGACTACGAAATAAATAAAGAAAAGAAAGTGCAGTGAAAGCCTTTCTACTTTCAAATTTCAAATTCACTTTCAAATTAACTTCTGTTGTGGTATTAGTCTGATTTCTACCTTTGCACATCAGCAGTAGGTGTACTCCTTACGCAGGATAAACAAAATACTGTATTCAGTCATTTTTACAAAATCTGTAAAGAAGTTGTTTTGTTAAAGTTACAGGTAATAATGAATGGACTCTAAAGTCTCCTAGAGAGAAATTCCCTGCCTTGTGCCAGACCTTTTGTACTACCAGTTTGATATTTCCTCTAGTGGCACAAAGCCACTGGCATGCACTGGATGGCTCTCTGCCTCAGACTGTGCATTTTGGGGCAGTATAACCAGGACAGCATATAGCTCTGTTCTGTCAAGCCAGCATTGTTAGATTACAAACACTATCCACTAAGGGTAAGAGTGGCCTAGGAGCATCAATAATAGTAGCTATAACCTATATGAAAATGCAGTAGATATGAAGGTATTACAGCCAGCTCCCTGCATACCCACCAGCCCTTTCCAGACAAGAAGCTCTCATAACACAGTTCCCAGTATTCTCTGCAATGTATAGGAGATACAAAGAGGAGTAATTTTTCTTTTCAGTAAGCCCTCCTCACTTCTTCCACTCCCATCCAGCTTCCGTCCTCACAGGCATGTCTTGATCGCTAGTGTCACATATTTTAGTGTTCATATCTTCTGGTGTAAGGGTAAATATGTGTATTCCAAATAAAAAGACAGTTCAAATATTTTTAAGGTTTTTTTTAAAAGTGTAGCATAAAATGCTTTATAGTGGTATCTAATTTTGTGTGTATGTGTTGAGGTGCACAGACTTCTGTACAGAAATTAATCAATTCTCTCTTCTTTCTGCCTTCCTTTCTTTCTTTCTCAAGTTGAACTGGAGTTGGATAATTCTTTAGGAATCCAAGTCCGCAGTCAGAATTTTGAACATATGGCAGAGTCCTATCACAACATCAAAATTGTTTTTGTATCCTTGAAATACACATTTTCAGTATTACTAATAGTAGGATTCTTAGTTAATTCCATATTGTGCTGCATCAAAATGATTCTGGTAATATTATAATTTCTACTTATGTAATATTATAATTTCTATTTATGTAATATTATTATTTCTACTTATACTATTTCCAAACATTCTAAAAACTTTTACTCTTCTAATCACAGGGTTTTTTCTATTAAAACAGGATGGAAATGCCAAATTTCCCTCAAAATAGCTATTCTATTGGTCTTGTTTTCAGACATCAATTATGTTCTACACATACACACAAACACACACACACACACACACACACACACACAAGGGATTTAACTACCCATCCCTTTGCAGCTAGCTTACTTATTTGTGCAAAATAGGTAACATACATGAATGAATAGAAATGGTGTATATTGCTTTTTCGTACAAATAATTGCACAAAAATAAAAGGAGGATCAAACCCACAACTCTTACAAAAAATGAAGGAAAATATTACCAATATTTTCTGAAATATTATCTAAAAATATCTAAAAATTATCTAAAAATATTATCTAAACCAATACGAAAGTACTCATCAGAATTAGCCAACAAACACATTTATAACAGTAATCCTAGTCTAGACAATATAATTTAAAAGGAGATTTTCAGAATCATCTGAAAGCTATTATTACTCTAGGTTTCAAGATGGGATCCCAGAAGCATTAGTTTTAGGTAAGAGTGAAACAGAGTGAAACATTTTAAAAAGGTCAGTTACAGAACACACAAAGTGGATAATACACTATTAGCTTCATGTGAAAAATTCAAAAATGCACAAAAAAACCCTGAAGAATTTAAAATATCATTAGAAAATCAGATTTTCAGAACATCCTTGATGTGTGTTAAAACTTGTACCTTCATTGAAGACATTAATTAACAAGAACCAAAAATTCTTTAAGGAGATTTAGTTTCCTAAAATAGATTAAAGCAAAAAGTCACCCATAAAAAGCAAGTTAAGACTAAAGAAATTTTGAAATACATAATTTTTTTTCTATAAATAAGATGCCAGTGCCTGACAGCTTTTCTATTGATTTTTATTTTAAAAACTTTAAAGATTGCTTAGTTCCCCTCTAGCAGTCACAGGTAGAGAGGTCTTATTCTCTGAATGTTTCCTAGATGCTTTTTGCTTCTACACTATTTTTTAAAAAGGCAAATATATCAAGGAAAGTAATTCCTATAGGCTGATATCCACAGTTAAAATATAATCTATTTTCTTGCTAAAGTAAATGACTCCATCAGAGACTTCTGTTTCTGGCAAGACAAGCAGAGATAAAAATTACTTTATTTAAAAGGGGAATATGCACTGAACAACATTAGATGGACATAAAAGATGATCCAATCTACCCTCTACAGATACATCCCCAGGCACATAAGATTTGAATCTTACAGATGATGAAAGAGTTATTGAAAGCTATATTAACCACGAGGTTTTCTTCAGCACCTGAGCTAAAATGCTTCAGTACAAAACACTGATGAGTTTCACAAAATTTGATAATTTTAATACAAACTCAGACAGTAAGTACTACTGGGTGAAGGTGGGTACAATATATGGAAAGAAGGAACTGAGGTAGAATGTGGTCATGGCTAGCATCTCATCTTTTTTGCTGCACTCATGAAAAATGAGCATAGTAGACCATTTTTTTCTGTCAGAAGATTCTTGCTGCCACCTTGCTTTATAAAAGTACATTTATTTAGTCAAGCAGCTGACCTCAGGAGAAAGAGAAAAGGCTTGTATAAATCTTAGAAAGAGGTAAATATTCCTTCTCTTATATTCCATAAAATATTTTTACCGAAACATTAAGTGGATGAACTTACTCCAAAATTATATTTTGGATAACATGCTAAGGTTATTGTGGTGCCCTTCACATTACATCAGTTTATCCTATGCTGAATATTAAAGCATCAGGCATAGGTCATTTATCCCAACAATCCTCATCTGTATATCAGTTGAAGAGAATGTTATTTCTCTAACAATAGCAATAGGATAACACATCCCACTTCCCTTTCTTTTGATTATTGAATGGTTACACTGCACTGAAAAGATTTAGCATTGCATAATAATCATAATATCAAGATAAATATTACTAAGGTAATATACATTAAAGCTGTTGTAAGGCATACTTTCTCATTTAATGTTTGTATGGAGAATCAGGTGCTCAGCTCCTATAAGAACACAGACAAAACTGGGGAAGTTTTTGGTACACTTAATAGAAAATATAACTGTATCATTAGCATTATTGTATGTTAATGCTGGACATGCAAGCAGCCTAAAATTGATAGCAAGTAACATTTGAAAAAAGAAATGTTAAAAAAAGCAATTATTTTATCTGTTTGGGCACCTTGTTTAATTTGAAAGTCTGATAGTACCTGGAGCATTCAGTGCAAATTTCTTGATCCATGATGAGTCCCTAGATAAGCATTAGCAAGATCAGAGGCTTAAATATTCTGCAACTTTTAGACCCTAAAGAGCCTGTTTCACCAAACACTTTCCAGTGGCTATCCTTTCTCAACACAACAGGCCTTTGTATTTTAATTAAGTTTGTATTTGAACAAAACTACTCCTGTGTCTGAGATTTTCAATAGGGTCAGTATAGTGATTATGTCATCAGCATATTATCGTATTTCCTTTCCAACACCTTTGTATCTAAAAATCAAAATTTTCTCATGTTGGCCCAATAGCTATATGATGCATTGTTAAAAAAATTGGTTAAGGTATTTCTGTGATAGAGGAAAAAAAAGCACTTTTTTATGTTATTATGCAAATACAAACCCAACAGTTGGGAACCTGTTGAATGAGCATTTTTATACTTGGATAGAAGAGATACCAAATTTTCTCTAATTAAAATTACTGGGATCTTAGCCTACTTAGTGCAGTACAAGCTTTGAACCAAAGCATGAAACACAAATTTAAGAGCTACAATTGTCAAATGAACACAACATTAATGAGGTAATATTAGCAAGATGACAACCTTGTAACAATCATGATTAGTGTAACTCTGGATTATTTATTTTTTTAATTACTCATATTCAAAATCCTGGATTAAAACTTTAAAAATCTGCCACTTGTGGATCACAGCAGAGGAGGAATAGCACATATGGGAATGCTGATCTTTTCTACATGCTAACCATTTCATTTTATGCACTACTTCATCTTGATTTTTTTTTTTTCTATGAAGAGGAAGAATTCTTCAAGAGTTGCTGGACCTCTTGGATGTAAAATTACCAGTTTGGTATGACTGTGGGACTGTAATAAAATCCAATACAATCCATTACTTTTGTTAGCTAGGAACTTTGAATGTCTGATGACATTGCTAGGTCTTTACAAAATTTATTTCTATAAAATACAAAATCCCTCTTCCTGTAAATCCGTAAGAAAACAGTAATGAGTATTTTCACTTAAAAGATTTGTCAGTTGCTTCAAACATAGCCATAAACTCTTTATTTTTAATACTTTTGCAATACCACAAATTTCCACAGTCAGTGCCACATAGTCCTCGAATATATTTCCAGGTATGTCAGTTTAGAAGAAAAATTTATGATAGCCTAAAAATGATCAAATCATGTTCACCAGGCAACAATATCTGTATCCAGGATCATCTTATCCTGGATTTCCCAAAGGCATTGGAAAGGGTACTGCAGGGTTAAATTAGCCATGGACAAAGTCATAAAAATGAAGAACATGTAGTATGATTTTTATCTTCAAGGTTAGCAAGTCATTTAAAGAAAGACTGATATTCCATAGCCCCGTGTCTGATCATTTCCAGAGAAAGAAGTCAGAATACCAGCAAACATGCTATGATGCCTGTGACTGCTCTGCTGGTGGTAAAAGCACTTGTAAGCATGAAGTACTGTGCATGAATTGTCTATCTCAGTTGCAGCTACAGATCCAAACTAACAAGGCTCCTTTCGATATCTTAAATAGGTACATTTTTTTCTCTATTGTGCCACTTCTTTCCATTATTTGAGAGATACCTAGTCTTTTAATTTATTAAAATTTATTAAATAATTTATTAATTTATTTAAGACAAATGTATTTTACTGCATGAGTGAAAGTCAGTGTGGAAAGACAAACAATCTGAACACTCTCTCATACAAATATTTTAAAGCATTCTGCTCTCACTTAAGAGAATTAATCAGTCAGACAGAAATCACATTTCTTTGGTGTACTGTCTTTGTAATGGAAGCGATGGCAAGAGGGAAAAGGAAAGACAAAAAAAAAATAGAAAACAGTTATGATCTAGACTTCAGACACTAATTCAGTTTCAGTATTCAAATATCCAAGTCCTTCTCTGATAGACTGGGGAAACCTGAGGGGGACATCAAACTCCTCTCTAAGCTCTTTCATGGCACCCTAGGTTGGTGTAAATAATTTACACATTCAGTCTCTAAAAGAAAAATTAATACATGTATGACTCAAATCCCATTCCTAGGTCTTGAGGAACATGCTGCCTTCTTGAGTTTTTAAAAGTTTGTGCACCTTTTGAATTTGTGGTCAAAAAGAGGTAAGAAAGTAAATGAGGGCAGGATGGACACTGTAACAACAAAATACAGTTTTGGTTCACAAAGTTCTCCAGGGTAATGTTAAAGTAAACTGAGTTTCAGCTGGATGCAGACTCCAAGTCACCAATTTAAAGTATCATCTATCAGAGAAAGCATATGCTAATACTTTCCTAATCTGAAAGTGAGGTTCATAGTAAAAGTGCAGAAAAAAACAGGCTAGGCAAAGCAACACTGAATCAGACCTACATAGATACATCCTCCCTGGACTCTTACAAGGGACTGTTAAGATAATTGCAAGTATGATCACTGCTAAATATTGCATGTAATCACATTGAACATTTCCAACAAAACTTCTAATTAAATTTTCTCATACCTTCTTTCCTTCCCTCTCTCTCTCTTATCTTTGTGGATTGATAATGCAGGAATACCAGACAGGTGTAACTCATCGCCTCTTTGTTCTGAAGATCAGTACTAGCATTTAACATAAATAATATAATATTGTTTATTAAGTAGTTGATCTAAAAATCTGTTTAATATAATTAACAGGACAAAAGTTTAGTTGTACATTGGGTGCTTTTAAAGAAATTGAAAGTCTTTCTGAGACTTACATTTCATTGTATTTATATCACTAGTTGGGTGAGGAGAGGCATAAGTCACATAAGCTGAAAAAAATTATCTTGCTCCCTAAAAGTTTCTAAAATTCTCTGTAAGTACTGTATCTCAACTCTGAACATATGTAGGTACCAATTTAAAGCTGCTTTCATAAAATGTACCCCCAGCACAAAGCACAGATATAACACTTTCTATTCTTGTTTTCTACCCAATATATATAATGTGATATTAAGTTCAGTAACTCATAATTTTAAAAACATAGAAACTTCAACATGACTGTCATGGTGTAAGCCCAGCCAGCAACTAAGCTCCACACAACCGCTCGCTCGCTCGCTTCCTGTCCTGGTTTCAGCTGGGATAGAGTTAACTGTCTTCCTAGTAGCTGGTACAGTGCTATGTTTTGAGTTCAGTATGAGAAGAATGTTGATAACACTGATGTTTTCAGTTGTTGCTCAGTAGTGTTTAGACTATAGTCAAGGATCTTTCAGCTTCTCATCCCCAGCCAGCGAGAAAGCTGGAGGGGCACAAGAAGTTGGCACAGGACACAGCCAGGGCACCTGACCCAAACTGGCCAAAGGGGTATTCCATACCATGGGACGTCCCATCTAGTATAGGAACTGGGAAGTGGTGGTGGGGAATCGCTGCTCGGGGACTAGCTAGGTGTCAGTCGGCGGGTGGTGAGCAATTGCACTGCACAACATTTGTACATTCTAATCCTTTTATTATTGCTGTTGTCATTTTATTGGTGTCATCATTATCATTATTAGTTTCTTCTTTTCTGTTCTATTAAACTGTTCTTATCTCAACCCACGAGTTTTGCTTCTTTTCCCGATTTTCTCTCCCATCCCACTGGGTGGGGGGGCAGTGAGTGAGCGGCTGTGTGGTGCTTAGTTGCTGGCTGGGGTTAAACCACGACACTCCCCTCCGGTAAGATGGGGGAGAGAATCAGAAGAGTAAAAGGGAGAAAACTCATGGGCTGAGATAAAGACAGTTTAAGAAGTAAAGCAAAAGCCACGCACGCAAGCAAAGCAAAACAAGGAATTCATTCACAGGTTCCCATCGGCAGGCAAGTGTTCAGCCATCTCCAGGAAAGCAGGGCTCCATCACGCGTAACTGTTACTTGGGAAGACAAGTGCCATCACTCTGAACATCCCCCCCTTCCTTCTTCTTCCCCCAGCTTTATATGCTGAACATGACATCATATGGTATGGAATATCCCTTTGGCCAGTTTGGGTCAGCAGTCCCAGCTGTGTCCCCTCCCAGCTTCTTGTGCACCCCCAGCCTACTCACTGGTGGAGCAGTGTGAGAAGCAGAAAAGGCCTTGGCTCTGTGTAAGCACTGCTCAGCAATAATGAAAACGTGTCTGTTATTATTAACACCTTTTTCAGCACAAATCCATAACATAGCCCCTTACTAGATACTATGAAGAAAATTAAGTCTATCCCAGCCAAAACCAGTACAATGACTTACAAAATAATGGAGTAATTGGGTTTGGTTTGGTTTGGTTTTTTTTAAATCTTACCAGCATTTAACCTGAAAATCTATACTTAGCTTTGCTTGAGCATGCAAATTTTGGTGAGACTAACGTTTTTTGAAATTAAGGTTTGGAGCCAATAACGCAGCATTCAATGTCCAAAATTAAGCACACGTATCTTTCTAGGGTGAAATTCTTATGTAAAATCAGAAACGTTTCTGAGAAGAAATACATCAGAGGTTTAGCAGATTTGAACTGTGGAAAAAGAATGAATTTATAAATTCTGCCCTGTACAAGGGCAGCTACTGTGGATATGGACTATATTTGTCTTCTCAGTTTGTTCTTACTTATCTGTTATGTCTTTTGAAGAAGTAACTGACAGGGTAAAGTCCTTTGGAGGATCCTTGATGAGCAATTGAGCCTGCTCTGAGAGAAATTTTAGGAGGTTACGGTGTGCAGGACTCAAGAGAGTCAGAGGAGAAAGACGGCACCTGATGTGAAGACTATGGTGAGGAGCCCAACACCAACAGCCAGGACCCAGGAAGGACTGACCTTTAAGAAGACTCAGGAAGGCTGGGCAGGGTTTGCTACAATGCAGAAAGCAGCAGCACTGAAGGACTAAAAACAGGGCCAGGATGCACAAGCAGACACAGTGTGTAGGAGGAGAGGTGTGTACGAACTTGTTTTCCTCTGATCTGGCCAGTTTAAGACTTAAAGGATAGGCATCCTACTTCTTTATTCAGAGAACCCCTGGCTTACTGATTTTAAAAGCTTTTCAGTCTTCTTTGGGGATCTAGGGGGTCTAGTTATGTTCATCTCAAAACAGGGGTAAATTTAGCATCTTGTCAGGCAGTATTTCTGACAATTTTTGTTTTCTTTATATAATGTTTTAGCCTTACTTTCCATCCTTGTCAAGGAGACTATATCCTTCATAATATAAATCCAAGAAGCTGAATACTCTTAAGCTATTTGCCAAGACTTTCAGAAAACTGTTATAATGGTGCAAGATGGCACAGAGGTATTCTTCTGTTAAATTATTAATTGTAAAAGCTTTGGGAGGGGTAGGAAGAGGGAAGGTACTAATATTAAACTATATCCATCTATGAAATTCAAACACAAATGCTGAATTTGGGCTAGACCTTTATTTGGTGTAATCAGCATAATTCTTTTGACTTCCCTCAAATCCAGCCAACGTGCACAAGTAGATTAGCTGGTTCAGTTCTTCTATTCATCATTACCTCTGCCAAAGACAAAATCTGACCATAGCCTCCATGCGTTCCATGCTGGGTTATTCCCTATGATAGACTGGAGTATCAGGCCATGTGAACCTCTATGCTTATATATCCATCAATTTTGATGAGAAGCCACACAGGCATAAGGGTCCATCTGCCTAAATGTCTTTCTGGAGCTGGAAGATACTGTTTGTTTATTCTTTTCAAAGTAGATGTTTATCAAACTCTACAGATTGAGACTATTTCATTTTTCAGAGCAGCCCTTGTCACATTCGTCAAAGTAACTGACTACTTCTTCACTTATTCATTCATCTTTTTTTTTCTGTTTTCCAAACTTTTCTTTCCATTGTAGCAGTTGTAGTGGATCAGAGCCATATGGCTCTGACTTTTAACTGCTGCAACAAGCTGCTCTACCACCTGGCGAAGGACTGATACAGGCTCTGAAGCCCTGCTCCTTATTTCCAGAAATTCAACATCTACTTTCACAGTGCTCAGGCTTTCCACAAATTAGTGAAAGGAAAGAATTAATCTAAACCCACTTAGCAGACAATATACAGATTGTTGTATTGATATTTATTGAAAATATGTGTCTTGGAAGACTACGATACAGGAATTAATTTTTTTTTAACATCTTAACAGGCCAAAGTCAAGGAAATACCTAATGATGACCAGAATGTGTTTTGTAGATTTTTCAATTAATCCTGCATCTAAAAGTAGATGAATAGATACATTTGATCTTCAGATACCACATATTTCAAGAGTTCAATGGCAACTTCTTTTAAAAAAATAAACCAAAAAGCTCTCTTCAATTTTTGTTGTATTTCTAGGACAGTATAATAGAATCAGTGTTTATACCTTCACCTTAGTTACCTTTTCATACAGCATGCAACAGTTTTTCTATGTGGTATATCTCAAAATGCTCACAAAGGTTTACACTTTTTTCCCTTTAAGTCTTGTAAGTGAAATATGCATGTCATTAGCATTCATACTGTAACTGAGGAGCAGCATGAAGGCCCACATGAAAAAAAAATATAAAACAGGAGTACTTTAAAAAAGTAGAAGTAAAATATGCACTGAATATCCTTACTTGAGGGTACATTTTCCTGCATATACAGTAACGATAGGCTTCACAAACAGGATAAAGTGTGTAAAGTTTGTCTATATGTATTATATTCCCAAAGCTTCATATTCATCAACACCAGAATTTTGTGGAATTGCATTTTCACCCTTAGAAATTCTGGCTGATTCATGGTTTTATGTTATACAGACTACTTGGGGTTTTTTGTTTGCAATTCATTGGTCATAACATAAAGTAACTGTAACAATCTTATTAATTAAAATGCAAAGCACATGAAGAGGAACCATTTGTTCTCAAAGATTCAACAAAACTGTCATTACTTGCAGGTAAAAGAAGGTCGGGTGAGGACAGATCAAGGAGGTGGGGCTGAAGGCTAGGATGGAAGGGTTCAATAAGATACTTGTTCACATTAGACCATAAACCACTGACTGCATATGTTTATAACAAGACATTTTAAAAAAAACGATGAAACATGGGAAAGACAGAAGCACTATGGAACAGAAGGAGTGTGAGGATAAATAAGGAAGGCAGGAAGGAAAGATTACATTTTAAAGAAATGGAGAAGATTGGCTCGCCTGTCAGAAAAGGGAACTGTTTACCTTCTAGTGACCTGGTGAACGAACAGAATAAGGACTCTGGTATGAGCAGTTTTATATAATCACACAAAAACCACACTACAGTGACTCTTAAAATATCTGAGGAACTGGGGATGACTAAAAGAAGACCTCATAAAATTGGAGGGGGGATGCAGGGGAAGCTAAACTTCTAAGAAAATTAGGAGCCCTGATGACTGATTTAACAACCCATCTTTCACTACTGCCTTGTCATGTGTTACTAAAGGCCCTTTTAAATTCCAGCTCACTGGATTTCTGCCAAGTTATGGCATATTTTAAAGTGAACTTTGGCATTAGTGAAGCTCAAGAAACTTAAAATGTAAAACCCCCTCTGAGCTACAGAGGAGTTACATTAAATGCAACTGCACAGTGAACTTCATCAGCTCAGCTCCGTGTAATGTGTTGTCAAAGGACACAAGAACAGCTCAGGGTCCTTTTTCCTCTGGGATCCAAGCTAAAATCTGGTATCTATCTGACACTAAATAGAAATAATTCAGTAGCACTTAGGAAGTGGAGACTTTTATCTACCAGTCTGACACCTCCTGGTCATAAATAGCCTTGACTTTCAGTCCTCATTAATTTGATGGGGTTAGATCCTGTCCATTTCTACTCTGCCAGAGGACAAGTCCTTTAGAACTCTATTTTAGCCTTCATCAATGCAAAATACCTATTTTAGTGATCTCCCACTGGAATGCAGTGGGCATTATACAAATTTTGCAGAAAATCCAGCCATTAAATTACTAACAGAGTTCACATGGAACAGTGTTATCAATTACCCTGTCCAGCAGGTGTCACTGATTCACATAACCACTAAATTGGAGTATTGTATCATTCTTGACTCCGATACTTTTCATTGTTAGGGATGATAACTCACAAGACAAAGATCTCCCTCTTTTGCTCCTCTTCCAACTTCCTCTTCCCCAACTCCCTTCTTTCCAGAAGCCTCAGATTCATGCAGTGTGCAAATGCAACCCACTGAAAGATGAAGAGAGCCCAGAAACAAAGACTGAACACCTGACTCATTTACACTCACTCATTAGCTATTTAATTGTTAATTTAAGAATGGCTTAGCTTATTTAATTATTTGTGAATTCTATTGTGAAAAAATTACTGTCATGGTTACGATGCAGTTGATACACTATGCACACCTTGATTTTTGACAATTTTCTACCACATCTTGGAAAGAAAGCAATACTAAAGGAACAAAATCCCCAAATACAGAAATACTGCTCTGCTGCTTCTAGAATCTGGTAGCTACCCCACCTGCATATTCAGTAAGCAAATTATACTTAACAGATGCTTTTTTGAAGCCATGGAATAGGTTCCTCCAAGTTTATAGGCCACAGAGACTTCTGAAAATAATGGGAAAACAACAAAGTATGCCCACAGAACAGAAGAGGCTATTTGTAAAGAAGTAAATAATAATAATACCTACAGTGAGAAAATGAAAGTTCTGCCATATCTGGATAAAAGTGGACAATGAAAAATTAAGTTTGTTGCAAAGTCTCAACATTGTTATAAAAAGGAGGAAAAAGATGCAGTAACACAATTTAAGGATACAAGGTCAACTGATTACTGAACTTAAATTATGACATGCCTTTTTTGTCCCCTTTTTTCCCCTATTTTAGACAGATAAATACACACTGCAAAGTGAGAAAGAATACTTTTAGAGGATAAAAGTTACAAAATGCATGTCTAAATTTGCTGATGCAGGCAAAATATTAGGTGTTCATGCACTCTGGTAAAGTAAGAGTTTGGTTTTGATTTTAAGAACAGATTACTATGAGTGTTTTAAAGGAGATATACATGATTTACTCTATTAATCTACAGCTTTAAATTGTAGAATGTGAAAGCCAAATGATTTTTCAAAATCTCTTTGTCTCTATAGCAATGACTTACAGTAGCAAACTGAGAGGTGAAAAATATACACACTTGTCTGAGTCAGTGAAATAAGGATATGATAAATATTGAAAAGTATTCTTTAGCAAATTGACATAGGCATGTGTATATGGGTCCTTGATCACGAAGGGGGAGGGGAAGTAAAAAAACCCTGTTTGATTATTAGTATGATCTTCCTACAATGATACAAGTTTTGAACCATAAAAGGAATGAAACCACAGCACTTCAGAGATGGCTTCAAAGGGAGCCTTATTCTTGTGTGCCCAGTAAGAGCAGATGCAATACATTTTGAAAATATAAGCTTGTGCTCTTGCGTTATCATCATAATTGGGCACCTTAAGAGATTGTGGGGGGGTTTGGCCATCCAAAATGAAATAAATTCATTACTTTAGTTTCTGGCTGATCAGTGCTTTTCATTCCACTGTCAGTACCTCATATGTTTTAATGCCTCTTTCTTATTGCTTAGCTTAGCCCACCGACCAAAACAAGAAGCCGTTCCTTTCAGAGATGTTTTCTGTTTGTTCATGAATCCCAGCTTCACACTTTGGTGATAGGAAAACCTTGACCCTCAGTTTCTAGAGATATCCCACTCTTCTTTCCTGGTTGCTGAGCTGGGAAGGCAGTTAAAGACAGCATTTTTTGCCCTCCATTCTCAGAAAGTGGGAATTTACTTCAGCACAGCTGGTGTCTTACTTTTCCTTCTGAATTATTCAGCATTTTCCCTAGCTTTCCTTCATACTTCATCATGTCTAAACTATGCTTTATTTTTCTAGCTTGTGTTCTCGTAGCAGTGGAGCTATGATCTGGAGCTCTGGAACTGCTGATCACTGGAGGATAGGCTTGTCTTCTCAGATAACTGCTACAGCCTTCATTCAGGTTCACAAAGATCCTATCACTATTGAATAGTATGGTCATATTCTCAATCTTCTCTTTTATTCCCTTAAATTTTCTTAGTGTTTTCAACAGATTTTTTCTAGGCTCCTTCCTAAGTTACCTCTAAGAAAGCCTGGGGCAGATTTTTACTAAAGCAATCATTGTGCAACTATGTCAACAACAATGTGCTTCCTTTTCCAGGCAGTCTTGCTTTGAGTCTACTGATTACTCAGGAGTTGCAAGTTCCAAAACATCTTGATTTTTGAGAAACCAACAAGTGATTTGTCATGCACAACAAAAGACAGGCCTCTAGAATAAGATCGAGCTTATCTGACATAGCTCTGGTTTTGAAAAGAGTAGAAGAAAGACCTGAGCACCACATTGAGATTAATCTCATCTTTATTTTAAGGGTGGGTGAGGAAAATCTAGTCTGCTTATACTCTGGAATATAGTTTTCTGAATACCATAGAGTTCTGCACTAAAATTTCTACAAGGAAATGCAAGAAATCCTATCAACTTTGTATCAAAGCAAAGATTTTTAACCCAAGATTCTGTTTAAGATTCTCTACAGAAAATTTGCATTTTGCAGATATGTTTTCTATCCAAAAATCATTCTGCACTACTTTCTGAACTTAGGATGGGACACTGTTTTGGAGTGAAATCAAGGAAATACTTATGAGCATGCTTGGTTTGGCAGAATGTTTTCATAAAGTTATAGACACCAATTGCTCAAATAATATCTCTGCAAAATTTGTTAATGGAGCTATCGGACAGAAAAGATGATCAGAATGATTAGAACTGTATCAGGACATAATTGATACTAAATGAATTAACAAGACAATTGTATTTCCTTCCAGTATCAGAAATTCTACTTCCACTTTCTCTGTTTCAAATTCAAATTCTTTCTATGTTTCTGTATATGCATATTTGGTAACTCAGCAGAACTGCATTCTCTCTCACCACCAGTTTGTGGTATAACAGTTTGAAGAATGTCAAGTGTGTTTAAGGATGAGGGAATTTGCCAACTTTGTAACAGTGCAAGCCTGTTTTGGCAAAGGTCCACACAAGTGGGCATGAATTTACTGACTTTGCTAAAGAAGAAGTCACCCGAGGAACCTGATATGAAGAGAGCAGTGGTTCTTTTTCCCTTTTTGATGAACATGAAAAGAGCAAGCTGCCACCTGTGCCAGGCTAGCTCCTGCTTAAGCAATCTGCCACCTAGGCCTAGGAAGGGGACGTAATTACAACAGAGAAGGGTGAGATGGCAAGGAAGATCCTGCTTTGGAGTCATATAATTATGTTTTTCTCACAAGCAAAAGACCTATTAAAAAATGAAATATCCAGTAAAACATCTCTAACGAGCATTGTAACAGAGCTGAAGGACAGTATACGAGAATTTCTGCAGTAACCTATTATAGCATTATATGTGAATATCGTTAGTACTGTCTTTCTCGGATTGCACATCCTTCATTAAGGTAGCACCTCAATAATTTGAAATATATTACAGCTTGAATATTACCCCTATCAGTCTTAAGTATTTGTAAATATCCCTGTGATATCTGCTCTGTCTGCACAATGCAGAAGCTGAAATATTGTTTAAACAAGAAAAAGTCTGTTTTTGAAGAAGTCCTACGTTAGCACTTTTGCCATGTTTTCCATCTTCTCTTCATTGCAAAAGTATTTACATAATAAATCATGGTCAGCTCATGGCCCACATGAAGGATACATATTAAATGCAATCAGCTAAAAACTTACTCTGCCCTGTCTGTGACGGCTTTTCTTTTCGGAATGTAAACATTCACCGATGTTGGAACAGCTGCTTTTCTTTCCTCATTTCCTTTAATTCAATGGGACCTTTTTCCAACTATATTTTCCCATGGAAAAGTTGTGTTTCTCCTCCCTCCTCTTCCCACCCTAAATATGAGCAGTATGATGGATAGATGGGACAGGATTTAGTCTACATCTAGCGATGTTTTTGAGGTACAGCACCTACAAATTATCGTTGCTAAAAAGTGGGTATATAATACTAAACCTGCTCCATGCTAAAAGTAGTAAGATGACATCTTTTCTTCCAGTCAAGAGGGATATCCTAGCAAGTTGATCTGTCTGGGAAACCTCATAGACCATGCTAAGCTTCCAGAACAGATACATAAGACACTGATCACACTTATACAAATCCTAATCTGAATTTACTTCTTAACAATAATCATGTCAAAGAGCACTTTCTGAAAACCATCTAGTTAGGTCCCAAACTACTCCAGTCAATACTGCCCAATAGAACAGTCCTTTTAAGACACATGGTGAAGTAATCATTTGTCCCAAATAAATTAATGGGAATTAGAGGTCTGTGGTGGGTTGACCCTGGCTGGATGCCAGGTGCCCACCAAAGCCACTCTATCACTCCCCCTTCTCAGCTGGACAGTGGGGAAGAAAATATAACAAAAGGCTCGTGGGTCAAGATAAGGACAGTTTAATAAAGTGAAAGCAAAGGTCGCGCGTGAAAGCAAAAAAAAAACCAAATGATGTTATTCTCTACTTCCCATCAGCAGGCGATGTCTAGCCACTTCCCGGGAAGCAGGGCTTCAGTACACGTAGTGGTTGCTCCGGAAGACAAAAATGCCCCCTCTTCCATCTCCCTTTACTTAGCTTTTATGAGCTGACATCATATGGTATGGAATATCTGTTTGGTTAGTTTAGGTCAGCTGTCCTGGTTATGTCCCCTCCCAAGATCTTGTCTGGCCCCAGCCTGCCGTTGGGGGGGGGGCAAAAATGTTGAAGAGACAGTCTTGATGCTGTGCCAGCACTGCTCAGCAGTAGCCAAAACACTGGTGTGCTATCAACACCTTTCTAGCTACTGATGCAGAGCACAACGCTATGAGGGCTGCTATGGGGAGTATTAACTCCATCTCAGCCAGACCCAATACAAGGTCTTAGAAGTCAGTAGGAATTAGTGTTCCTACCATTACTGTTTTGTTTCCTTCAAGTGTCGTACCTTCAGAGGAAAAGGGGATTTATCTGTTGGCCTATAGTATCAGGCATCCTCAGTCTGGTCAATGATGATGGAAGATTGATTGTAGTTAGGTGTACAGACTCATTACAGAGGGATGTTTGAAAAGCATTATGATGAAAAAAGCCAGCCAGAACAAACGGTAAAGCCAGGGAAAGAAGGAAGTTAACAAAATAACCCAAGGAATGTAATTATATGGGCATAAAAATTGGAGGATCACAAATACAGAAATTACTTTTGTGTAATGACACTCTTTTAAACATTGGTCAAGTTAATCCCTATTAATCCAACTAAAAATCCCAAATTAATCCAACTAACCACAGAGCTTGTTGACACCAGCTGAGTCTGTACAAGTACAGGTGTTTCTGCTTTGCCAAACAGAGGTGTAAAGTCCTAATGCTGAAATCTCCTACAAGTGTAGGAGGGCCTGTTTAAGCATATGAAAGAAATTCTGCAGAAAATCTGAACTGTACCAAAAAGAATGAGTAGAAAGAAAGGTACAAATAAGAAGAAATCAGCATCTTAAATAAGTTAAGTACACTAAACTTCAGGAGATGATGACCAGAAAAGCTACAGAAGGGAATTTTAAAGTCACTCAAGATTTGCACACCTTGCATGTTCTCCTGTGTCTTTACCATTGTTTAAAGACAGAAAAGTACCAAGGGCATCATACAGTTATTTCCCCTACTTAGTACAGTTAATTATTTAAGTCTGATACCCTTTATCTTATTGATTAACACTTTATTCTGGGAGTAACACCTTGAAATCATAAGACCTCTTAGGCACAAGGTCTGTCTCAGTAAGAATATGGGTGTCAAAAAACGGTCCTTAATTAATCAACATTGAATTATTAAAGCTTTACTCTGTATAGAAGCCTACCATTTCTACAATCAGAAGAACAGACAATGAAGGAAGGGAAACTTGGTGTCTCAGAACAAACTAGCATTTGTCATAACCAATTTTTCAAAATGGATAATAAATGCAAGCTTTGGCAAGACTGGTTGTCATTAAGCTTGCATAAAACTAAGGATTTATGAACTGAAAACCCCAGTGTGAACACTTTGTAGCTATGCAGATAAAACATGGATCACCGCTGAACAAATCTTACAATGAAGGAGTATTTGTTTATTTGCGATGTGTGGTCTTTCTTGTAAATACAGGAATTTAATTGTGGGTTTTTTTAAGTAAGGTGTCTGAAATAATTTGCATATTAAGGCTGCCTGTATTATCTAGGGACTTGGACTTGATAATGCAAAAGATTCCTTTCTGTCATAAATTCCTTGGTAAAATATTGTAGAATCTATGCCTCTATTGTGTCCACTATGATTGTCTGTTTAATACAATGACATCAATATAACTAACCATTTGGAGAACTGCAGGACATCAAGTTTCACTGACTGGCTTTTATTTACACATTCTGAGAAGCTAATTATAATAAAACTTCATATTAAAACCATCTCAGATTTCCCACTTAAAGGTAGAAAGGTTCAGAACTTTAAACTTGCTGAAATCTGTATGATTGGTTGTGTGTTCAGACATTTACAAAATAATACCCTTCCTCGTCCTTCTCATCCCTGACCCCTCCCAAAGCCCCTTAAATTAAGGAAATCCTCAAATATTGCGCACTGGAACAAAGATTTGACAATGTGAGTCAGAGGGATTAATTTTGCCATTTCCTTGAAGATCAGCCCAAATTTTGTCAAATTCTGAAACTTAAAAATGCATTTGTATAAGCATATGCACAAGAAAGAGTACTTGTAAAAACAAAGTCCTGGCAATATCTTTGAACATTGCCAAAGCTTGTAATATATGGCCTTTGATTCATTATTTTTCTTCCTATATTTTTAGACACAGAGACAACATGTGATAATAATCCTAAAACAGTGAATCAGATTGGAGTCTGAGATCTCCCAAAACCCCCCAAATCCACATTTATTAGAAAAATAAAGAAAATAAAGTCCTTATTGTGACTCTTGTTCTCCATTACATCTCCTTGCACCATCCCAGATTTTCTCTTCTCAAACACAATAATTATGGTATAAGGTACTATCCACCCTGCTTAAAATGTTAGCACTCACTCTTGGATAATGACGTAGTCCACACCTTTTTTTGATCAGAATGAATGCAACATTTTTTGGTTTTATTGTAGTGATACTAATCTGACTGGTGCTTTGATAAGTCTTGTCCCAACACATATATTAGAAGTTTAAATTTGTGACTGGGCTCCATGCAAATCCTCAGTTCAGGGAATGCCATGCCCCCACCCCAAACATGGGAGTAAGGCTCAGCAGCTATAAATGTACGGGAAACAGTTTCTTCCAAAAGGTGAATCAGGTAATAGCTCTTAGAAAAATACTCAGTTTCACTCTCTAGGTATCAAGCAATTGTGAGTCATTGTCTTCCTACAGCAATGCCATTCAAGTGCTCAACTGTGTACTGTTAAGACTTGTTGTGAGCTCATATTGAGGTGATTATCCAGAATTACCCCTATATCCATCAGCGAATTATTGGAGTTCCCAAAACAGACTCTCCCATCCTCTTAGAATAACTTTCCCAGACGCACTACCTTGAATTTGGCTAAATTAAAGAGCTTTTTCTTGTATTTGATCCTCTACCCAAGTGATTCAGATTTCTCTGGCTTTATACTATATCTTATTCCACAGATTTTTATTATCTCTGAGCTTCACCAGCAGGGTTGTATAGCATCGTCCAGATCACTGATACAAATATCACACAGCAAACAAACTCTGAGGTCTATGAACCCTACTAGATATGGTCCTATGCATCTTTCTCAATAGCTACATCATGAGATCTGTCAAGTCTTGAATCCATCTAATCAATTACTTTTATATATATATGCAAACGTCTGAACCTTAATGTCATCTAGTATCAAGTCACATGTCTAAAGAAAATCAAATATACTAGATCAACACATTTGCTTTTATCAGTCAGACCTTTAACCTTGGTGGAATACATATCAAACCATTCTGGTTAACATTAATTATAATCTAGCCACTATTTATTTTGTTTACAGAATGGCTGTCTACATTCTCCTTAAGTACTTTAACGGTACTTAATAATTTCTCTAGTTTTTCGAAAGTAGTTCAAGAAGCTATTGATTCAGATTATTCCACAGGTGGTTCTTTAAGTGAAACTTATGTGAGCCCATTTATTTGGAATTTTAAAGTTTTTGTTCAAATCTTAACAGTTATTAGGAAAAGGTTTTAATTGATTCAAGAGACGGTGTTGTTTTTTTTTTTTTAAGTTTCCCTTTAAATGATTTTTGTTCTGTTTTCCTAAACTGAAATAGAAGCAGAAAGCTTCATCTCTGAAGACAGCTAAAAATACCCTCAAGGTTTTGCAGATAGTGCAATGTTAGTTTTGGAAACTCCCTTCCAGTGCAGGGAGTGGCACTTCCATCAGTGGCTTGCAGGGTTTCTAGGGCTACCAAACCTCTAGCAAATTAAATCTGGACCAGCAATATGGCCATTCAGCTTTCAGGAGCCCTGCCAGCATGTCTGAGCAGCATTGCACTGTGCTCTGTACATATACCCAAAGGTTAGACCCTGAGCATTCTGGTGTCAGACTGTGTTTGCGTGCACCTGAAAGGAGAATGAAGGCATCATTCCCCATCAGGCATCAAAACCTTTTACACAGTAGATGGAGCAGGTTAGATGATTCAGAATGAGATTAGCAATAATTTAAATGCTAACAGAGTATGTCCTAGAATAAACAAAAGGGAAAATAAAAATGAGGTTTTATGTTATCACCTCGTCTCCTCACCAGACCCATCTGAGATTCAAGCATCTAATTCCAGGCTGCAAGGAGAAGCTGGCCTCCACTTCACATCTATAACTCAATTGCTGTAATATGGGTTTATAAAAAATTTCTATAAAAATTAAGGATCTACTCATTCTTACAGCATTATGTGGGAGGAGGAAGTTGTAGCATTCCCTAACCATTTTATACTGACAAATATTTTGAATACATCCAAGATATGGAAAACACTGTAAAACAACAGAATAAATTTTAGTCTAGGTCTTCACCCTTCACCACTTCACCACCACAAAAGGTCATTATAACTTTTTTTTCCATGTCTTCTGATCTAGTAAATCCTTCCTGGTTTTCTGCTAACCAAACCAACTTAGCAGGTGAGAATAGAAAGTGTTCTCTTCCTCTCTCACATGCACACACAGAACAATATATAAACTTGTAATTAGACCACTGCCTGTAAAGGAAAAATGTGAGTTTGGACACATTTTTGGACATTACATCTTCTAGTGAGACTAATCTTTTACACACATGTGATGTTTATTCTAAGTATATTTGTTAGGTGAGACCTCTGGCAGGACACAGGGAGGCAAACATCTCTTTTCAGGAGCAGATTTAACTACTATCTAGCTCATCACTGAAAACACTGAATCAGTTCTAAGGCTGAAATTAAACTCTGCCTAAATCCCATTTTAGGTAAATAAATCGATTATACATCAGGCTCTTTTACCTCCCCATTTTTAATCTGTGTCTTCAAATTTGGCTGTGGCTTTACTTGCTTTGAAGTCAGTCCTGAAATATATAGGCTGTACTATTAAATTTTTTAAATTGGACTAGGTCAACAGGATACATAGCAATTTACACCTGATTTCCTGATCCTATATTATCAAGAAGTCCCACATTATTAAAAATGTTATTTTATCTAAGTATAGATGAAGTTTAGATAAGTCAGATACCTAAGTATAGATAAGTATAGATAGTATATCTATCTTTAGATATCTAAAGTATAGATAAGTTTAGATAAGTACTTTATCTTGTATTCTGAAGTCCAAAGAAAGACATTAATTATGATGCCTCAAGAATAAGGATCAAATTCATCTCAGGTGTAAATTCATTCATAAATATACTTGGCCTGATGTGTTCTGTCTCAATGGTTAAAACTTTAAAGAACCGCTACGCTGTCTTCCATATTCCCAAAGAAAAGCATTGTTTTGTGAGCAGGAGGTAGATTGCTTCCACATGGAAAAACTGGTGAAGCCTTTTAAAATTACTGACTCACAAATTGTAGTGAATTAAAGCTAAATCTTTATTATAGTACTAAGGTGTATTGTTGCACAGTGTGATAATGGTATTTTCTGCCTTAAGTGGACTTTGATTCAAACAACAAGCTCGAATGAAGAAAAGAGAAAAAAGAACCAGTCATTTACTATAAGCTTATTGTAAACCTTGTAGACTTTTTCTTTTTTTAATATAGCAGGTACAAGAACGCTCTCTTGTACAGAGAGCAAGAACTTTTTTTTTTTCCCCAAGGTATTTACCTCTTCTCTTACCAGCAATTCTAGATATCTTTAGGAAGGACGTGTAAGATTTGAGCAAGAGATAACAAAATATGATTGTTTACACTAACATAGTGGTGTTGCCATGCTAATTTGTAACCAGTTCATAGTTATATAAAAGCTATGAATCAGTTTATTATTTGAATAAACATTAGAAGAAATCTATTTACATCTTGACTGTTGCTTTGGGGGAGGCGGGGAGTGTAGGGGAAGTAAGAGTAAAATCAAGCTCATGTTCCTAAGCTAAATGTAGTTTCTAACTCTAACAGATAAAGTTTTAAAATGCAGAATTCTCAAGAGCAGTTCAGGAGCATTTCATTGCAAAATAAATCTTAAAATAAACAAATAAATGTTGAAAAGGCACATCTTGGAATAATGCTGAAGTCCCAGATGCACTATCAAGTTATTAGAATAGGAAACATAGGGAATATTTCTTCATTACAGATACAGTACCCAATCCACAAATCCCTGGAATAGGTGTCCAAATAATCTACAATGAAGAACAAGCACTCACCTATTCTTGGCCTGCTTCCTGGAGGCTTTCTTTTGCAATCACTGTCAGAGAAAGAACATGGTTCTTGACATGTCTTTGGTTAAAACAATTATTTAACAGGAATATTTTAAATTGAGCATGAATCAAGGGTAACTTTGCTTTTTGACTTTCAGTCATTAGAGTACGTTATACTATTCATCTTAAGCATTGCTAACAGAACCTCCTCCTGTCTTTCAAAGCGCCCCTATCTTTTCACCTTCTGGCTGAGCTTTTCCTCCTCACAAACAGATATTTGGTACTCCCTTTTAAATCCAGTCTCAGGCAATGACAAGATAATGTAGTTAGACCCACAGTATCTATCTGCAACAACACTGTCATCATCAATGTTTTAAAACATTAGTAGGCTTTAAAAGAGGATCACGCTGTAACTGAATTAGTCAAAATTGCCAGACATTGATTTGGCTTCAGATAAGAAGCCAGCATACAAAACATACTCTCCGTTTCTCTATGAATGTGAGTTAAGTGAAAGAATGGAAAAAAAAGATTTTTAACCAGATTCATTCTGGTGAAAACTGAAGTAGCTCCCAGCAACTCATCAAATGAGGCTTCATTTCAGCACATGAGGATCCATCCCCAAGAATAAGACATTGAAGCTAATCTAAACGTTACAAGAAGGACAATAAATTTGCACAGGACAGAAGGGCAAATCATAGTCTGGAGAGAGAAGTGAGCCAGGTATTTGAATTCCTGCAAAGGAGGCCTATTATCCAGAACAAGAAGCTTGTCTTCAATGCCAGCTCTTATAAACTTGGAAAGTCTCTGATTGAGAAACTCTTCAGAAGAACTGAAATGTATCTAGAGAAATAGATGTCATTTTAAACAGAACTATTTGTTGGGAAAAAAATATGCTGTTTACAGGAAATGAAAGTGCTAGAAAGTCTAGCCCTAATGTGGTTTTTGGTCTGTTTTTGTTTGTTTGTTTGTTTTAATACCATTGTTCTATTTTCAGGGAAAAGCAAATGAAATATAGAGCTACCCAACTCCGTTACCCTTAACAGAGAAGCATATAGAATTGATATTCCTCTCTGAATCAAACATATTCTTGATGATTAGGACTGCCAGGCTGAAATTTGCATTATCATTAGAAGTGGATATATGTTACCTTGCCCCCTCCGCAAAAATTGCAGAGAAAAATATCCTATTTTACAAATCATTTAAATAACAAAACATAAGAGTCTAAGAGAGATGGTCTAACCAATATTAGAATTAAGTATAGTGATGCAGCCTTTATTTGCCCTACTTTGTAAATACATAACACTGTAGGTAAGTGAGTCACATGCAGGAGTTATAGTCAACACAGACAAGGACAGAGATTTAGCATTTTTTTTGCTGAAAGGAATTGGAATTATTTGGAGGAGTTCTGCCATACCAGAATCCTGCTTCTTTTCCTGGCTTTGTCATGGATAACTTCATCAAGTTTTCACTTTAATTATCGGTAAAATAGGGCAGCAGGAGGCTGTACCTACCTAATTCCTGAACTGTAAGTATAAGACTAGCACAGTCCATTTTCTTAACCAAGAGGATATTTGGATAATGGCTGGAGGGACAGTATGTCTTTTCTGAATACTTAGCTGTGCACAGACTATAGGAAGCGTAATGGAGATCAGCAGCATTTTCTCTGAATGTGGCATGTACCAAAGCCTTTGGTACTGGAGCAGCTTCAGTGGTGATACAACGCTTAAAAAGATCTTATCAGGCCCCTTACTATGCTCTACTGAGCATATGGAAATGAAGAGTTTCAGACTTTTATGCCCCAGCCAAATCAAGAGGAATTTTCTTAGAGGCAGTAAAAGTCTCTTTGACCCAAAGACTATTCTCCTGCCAAATTTTGGGTTCCTACTACAAAGCCACAGAACCATGCTTCAAAGAAATTATTTTACAAAAATCTGATGCTGGCAAAATGGTCTGGATGGCTCAAATGCCTTTTTTTTTTTTTTTTTTAATACATAGCTGATGTGTTCTGTTCTGCAAATAAGGAAACAAATAAACAGCTTTAAGACAAACAAAACCACATATATGAAAGGTATCACAGAAATACACACAGCTGCCTGGTGCATAGTACAATTGTAAACTATAATGACACAAGGTGAGCACATATTTTTACATCCATTAATGAATTCACTGAAAATGGATAGTGTTAAGGAGCTAAACTATTTCCAATTTTGGTTCAGATTTGCAGAAAAAGAAAAGTGGTAGGAAAAAAAGAAATTTCAGTAATTTTGGAATATCTTCTCTTCCCTTTTAAGTAGTAGCTTTCCATTTTCATTTTGAAATTTTTTAAAATTTGGTTTATATTTGACCTCAAACTTTAAAAAAAGGTTGAAGTAACAAAGTATTTAATTCTTAGTTAAATTAAAAATCAGTTCAAACAAACAAACAAAAAATTAATTTAAAAGGAAAAAAACTTCAATTCAGCCTCTACTGTTTTTTTTTCTTATTTATTCAGATTAGCAACCAAGCTCACAATCCACTTTTCTGACACCTGTACTAATGCTTGGAGTCAGAGCCTTGGTACATAATTTCATCATATGTAGTAAAATACCATGTCTCAAAACTGCTGAAAAGTTGAGATCCTTTCCCTGTTTCTAGACACACACATTCTCATTGTTTACCTTATGGAGCTGGCTCTGGAGTTTGCCACATTTCTCCACTAGTCCATTCAACTCACTAAAATAGCATAAAACAAACACAGCGGTGGAAAAAAAGGTGGTTTTCTACTCATTTAGTAAGTCCAATCAGCTGAGGGAAAGGGCCAAGCATGCTGGAGCCAGCACAAAGAAGGAAAAGGGAGAATGTCAGCTTCTCCTTTGGGTAACAGTGAACTATTATTTTGGAACAAAAGTATGTGGAATTCATAATTTTTAATAAAAATAGTAAGGCAAAATGTTACTTTGGAAAAAACACACTGGACTAATCCAGCTCCTAGTTGCTTGTACAGATAGCTGCTATGACAAGAAGCTGAACAATGTATGTAAAATACAACATTGCAACTGCTGAGCATGCAAGTTTACTTGCTTACCATTTTTTCTGAGCTGATTCAATTATATACATTCACTTGTAGACAGATAAATTTATATGATAAATTATGACATTCCAGGTAAAAATAGTCATGTTTTGCTAAAAAAAATGGTTTCCTGAAAATATTTAGGAAAACATGAAGCAGGTACTTATTCCCACACTTTGCCAGAAAATACTTTCATATCTATCTAAAACATACAAGTTACACATTACTCTAAATTGTAGCTCATAAAAAAAAATTATATTTCTCATATTCCTGTTACTGATTTTTCACAAAATGTGTGGCAGGCCCTTTTACTTCAGTAGGACTGAATTTCAGAAGCTTTATTTGTAGTGGTGAATCTGAAAAATTTGAATTTGACATGAAATATCAGGCCTGAAACTGGATCCAAACAGTCATATATTTATCAGCCTGAACCAATAATAGCAGGCATTGTGTTATGAATTTACTAGCCTCTGCAGTCTCAAATGAAAGATCTTTGTGCTGAAGTTGAGCTAACATACTATAAGCACCAGTAGGGATGATGGATGCTTAAGTGATCACTTGCTGTTGGCCTTGGACTGTGAAGCTGCAAGAAACGTTGATACGAACAAAGCTAATGCAATTTCTGCTACTTTAAGATCATTCAACTGTCTATTGATGTGAGCAAAGATTTGATGGACACAACAATCTCTGGTTACTTGCTCCCAAGAGGCACATAAACTCTACTTGCAGTTCTTTATTGTCCTAAATTTTTAATCTGAGAATAGTGGAATAGTTCAAGAATCCCTTGGAGAATAGTGATTGAAAATGAAAAAAGTAGGGTGAGTTTATTAATTGTTCAGCTGAGCTGGAATAGTGTTTGCTGTAACTGTTTTCTTACATCAAGAGTTTCCAATGAGTAGAAAAGTGACAAAGGTGTACAGGAGCTGGACAACAATTCTTGCAATAGTTTAAAATGAAAAAAATTCATCATGAAGTTGTTCCCCCTTGAAGTATAGCAGCATGCTCTATGTGCCTACTTATTGCTCATAATTCAAGGGCTGGAGGATTAGCCCGCTGCCCAAGTCTCAAGGGAGTTTGTTCCTTTCAGCAGCATTAGAGAACCTAAGAAAGTCCAAATCCTAATTGCATTTAGGACCACAGCATTGTTATCTTCTTTCTGAGGAAAGAATAGTTCTCTCAAGCTCCCACAGGTGCACCACTAACAATAGTCCCACAGACAGTACTCACCAGGCTGCAGAACATAATCCATGTTGCAATACCTAAACACACAGAAACCACTCAGGCTATCCCTTCTGGAAGGTAGCCATGAAGAGTCAAGGTTTTCACAGTTCCAGCACCAGCAGAGGCTGGCTTTTCCCTTTTATATTCTCCCAGCAGTCTTCACTTATTATAGGAATGGTTAGTGGAAATGATTTGAATGCAGGAATTTATTAACCTCCATATGACTGAAAACTGTACATACATCATTAGAAACATTCAAAAAGAATGTTCAGTTGCTGTTTCATAGGTGCGTAGGTGTGTTTCTGACGTCTATGAAATGTGAGTGAGCAACTGATTATTATATCACTTGGTGTCAACATTTTCCTCTATAGAAAGTCTGCCTGTCTGAGACTGCATTAAGTTTTAATTATTGCATACAGACTGGTGGGATTTTTTTTTACATGGTTTAATTATTGTTCATGAATTATAGGTATGAACCATGCACGGATGTAGTCAGAACATGAGGATGCCTTTTGATGAAAGAGGAGTTTTATTAGTGCTCAGTGACTGTTCTTGTAGTTGTATCAAAGTCCAGTTATTTTTAGGATTTCAGAAGGGGGGGGTTGTGTGTGTTTGTTTTGGGATTTTTATTCAACCAAACACTGAACATGAGCTCTTCTGTGCATCCTGCTTATTTTACCTTTTTTTTTTTTTTCCTCATTTCTTTCTTTCTTAATCACATGGGTGACTTTGAAGCTGGAGGGACAGAAGACACACATGAAGACACAGTAAACTGCAACATGACCTAAACAGATTGGAGAAAGAGCATCTGTAAGGAATGAAAAATTTTACCCTAATAAGTGTAAAACATACCGAGAGAAAATAAATAGCAGAGATACTGAATAAGAGGATATGAACAGGCTGCAGGACCAAGTGGATTTTCTTTGACTTTATTTTCTTAATTCTGTTTTAGTAATGCTTTTCCATATCACCAAACACTACAAGTTAGAGGTAAATGTGGTTGGTGTTCATAAGAATTTTTGTTCTTTGTTTGCTGTAAGAAGTTGCCAACAATATGGAAGTAACTGAAGAGTTCACAGATTTTAGTAGTGGTCGAGATCCGGAAATTAATTCTTAATGCTGAGATATTACTTGTAAAAAACCAAAAATGCACAGTTAGGCCACTTTTATCAATGTTTTCTTTATTTAAATATATATAGCATTCATTAATATACTGTATTTATACAAACATTTAGAAGACACACATAAAAGGAGGATAGGCATTTCCAACATTATTCTGTCTGTACATCCTAGGTCAGTAGGAAAAGTGTTCAGTCCCCAAGTTCATCAATTTTGTGTCTATTATAAATCCTTGACAATTTTTCTGAGATGTCTGTGGTGTTATGATAAAATAAATATACTTCCAGTAGGAAATATATTTATCCAATATTTATTTACTTCATGTAGGCTGGTGAACAGCCTTCTGATGTTAGCAATGTTTTTTTCAGTATTAGACATGTGAAAGAGGTTAACAGATGCCAGATAATTCAATGGCATTACTCCAGCAAATCTTGCAGCCCAGGTGTTTATGAGTGAGTTTAGTAAATTTAAACTAGTACTTTTTCTTGCCCTTTCTAAGAAAGGTGCTTACTTACACCCCCTCAGTCATTTAGGCTTTGAATTGTAATCCCTGGGAGTCTGGAAGTGAAGACCCTAAGAAGCTTGATAGTGGTTTCTCTTAATGCCACTTTACGCTATTCTAATAGCAACAGAGCCATAAAAATAATGTAAATATAAATTACTCCTATTTTAATGCCTCTTTATACTGCCAGAGTGATGTGAAGTGCCCTTCTTCTAAATGAGAATGAGGCCTCAGGAGCCTGAATTGATGTAATTCACACGCTGATGGACAAAATTATAGGAACAAAGCAAGCAAAATATAAGTCCATGTGTTTATTTCAGAGCTTGTTTAATGGGCACCTTCTTGTACTTTCCTTTCATTCCTTGGCATGTCACTCGCAGTACCTTAGACGCCCTTATGCTTATGCACACATCAGTTTCCGAAGAAGATGAGGTGTGCGGTTGTCTGGGCCTAAGGCCTTCTTCACGTGGCTTCACTGCTTAAAAATTTCCGTAATTAAAGACCAGGCACTTCCTCCCCTGCCGGAGTCCCTGGGAGCAAAGTTAGAAGATGAGAAAGCGGATTTTCTTCTGCTGGTGGAGTGGGGGTCCTAGCCCAGGCCTGTCTCCCCCAGCATAAGCTCGGGCGGTGGGTGCAGAGATGCTGGAGTGGCAGGGGCACAGACCTTCCTTCTGCCATTTTCTCTCAGAGACAGAAGTTAAATGCAAGGCACGTAAAAGTCCAGGGGAAGTATCTTCCTGAACCCAACACAGTAACAGACACCACAGCAGTAACTACTGCATTACCAGGCATCATTTATTTGCCAAAACAGTAGGAAGTGTTGTGTGAATGAAATAAAAATTACCTTTGAATTTGGTATTTGTTGACACTTAACCCGGTGGCGCCTGGGGACGGCTGGGCTGTGGCCAACCCCAGTCACCAACCCTGGCCCGGCCCGGCCCAGCTCACCTTGCTGGGAGCTGTGGGACTGGGGCTGTCGGGGAGGGAGGTCAGGGCCTCTACCCACCCTGTGCTCTCCTAATGGCAGCCACCTCCTCCTGGTCTGTCCTTCCCAGGCCACCTCTCAAGGATAGCTCCAGAGCATCAATCTTTAACTCATCTCAGCATTTTACCACGCTAACAACAGGGCAGCTCCTTCTAATACACACACCGCTTCTTTGAGCAGCAGTACAGCCTCACAAAATCTGCTTGCTCCTCTGTAGTATAATGAAACAAGAGGAGTTCTTGTTCTTGTAGACAAAAGAGTAGAGTCTGCATCATCACAGCCATGATTTATCCCTTGAGGGAGAGTGACTCTTACCTTTTTCTTAACCTACTCTATTACTTCCATTGTGAGAAAAATTAATTTCTTTGCACTATTATCAATAATACCATGAACATGTATGTTATGATATGCATTTTGCCAATATTCGCTCTTTGTGTTTGCTTCTTACTTAAACATTTTAAACAGATTGGATACAAGATTGTTGGTCGAAAGAGCATGATAACAGTACCAAAGGATGCCTGAATGACTATGAGCTATAGATGGAAATACTAATCCAAGTATGTTAAATAAGTAATTAAGTACTTTTTCATGTAAAGCTTTCTATCAGAAATACAACTTGCTATTAAATGTTTATTAAAGCCAAACAGGAACTCCAGGGATAACAGCAGATTTTGACATTTCAACAAGTAGTGAAACATTTTATTTCAAATCTCACAAATTTCAAAAGCATGGTACTTGTAAGTGTTGGTGAAATATCAACATGTATTTTGATTATCAAATCCACTTGTGTGGTGTAGCTATGCATAATTTATTATATATTAATATTAGCCATCATAATAATCCCATAAGAAATAAAAGCCCAGATAAATCAAGTCTGGCAAAGTAATGAACAGATATCATCACTTTTTCTGGTCAAATAGAATAAATAATGATACAAAGCCAGTCTAATTCTAGAGAAATGTTGCTACTTCCAAAATAGCCTGTTACAATTGTTCTTCAAGACTTTTTTTTTCCTAGCAACAGCATGGTGCCAGCTTGGTCTGCCTGGCATGCAGAGAGCAGCTCAGGAGCAGTTAGTGTCAGCACGCTTCTGTGTTTTTACCAGATTCCACAGCTTTTACGCAACAATTTCAATATCGCAATTTAAACATGGCCTGTTTAAGCATTGTAGCTGAAGAATTTGCTTTTATACAATTACATAACTGTTACTTTACCACTCTTGTCTTAAGTGGTCACAAGTCAAGGGACAAGTATCCCAGCATATTTCATTATGTTTGGGAAAATGAGAGTTCCTATCTGAACACTGTTGCTCTCAGTTCAATACCTTTAAACCATTGTTTTTGTAAGTCAAAAGGTATACTGTACAAAAAGTTTATAGTACTTTTAGTAGACAGTACTGAATGTTAACATTTTTTTCTTATGGCATTTTCCTGGCAGCTGAAATTCTGTCATTGTATCATGCAAAATATGCTGGAGTTAAATGGATTCAGTGCTCCTAAGGGTGGGTGCATGTTTAATTAATCTGGACCTGAGATACAGTATTGTTTGTGATGTTGAGCAGTGTGCCTCATAGAAAAGCTAAGACTGCAGTGTTCATCTTATTTAACTATTTAGGCAAAATGCTAGTATGACTATATTTACTAATATTAAAAGTGGTATCCTAACAGTGTCATATTCATGTTAGGGGAACAGGGGTATTTGTTTTGCACAATCAAAAATGATAGCAGACTTAGTTCAGTCTCATTTTGTTGGACTAAGAATTCCCATATTGTATTCAATGTCTGAAACACTTGTAAAATATGCTTATTTTTGTATATTTTTCAATATCTGAAAAGACAGGCCACATCTCTATTCTGTGGCTGTTGTCTCTTCACCTCTGATCCAGAGAAAAAGGTGATGCATCTTTGGACCACTATAAAAGGTACTCCTAAAAGGTTTCTTTTTTTTTTTTTTTTTTCCCCAGTCCCAGGTCTGATAAAATATAAATCAAACACATTCTGAGATCCTAAATTGTTTGTGTCCCTAAAATTCCTTGGGTATGAAATGTCTCACCTTCAGTTTTAAGATACTACATAAAATATTTATGATGTAAAATGAAGACTAATTCTGGTTACTTAAACAATTTACTAGCTGATGTCAGTTTTTAATTAATCACTAGGTATGTCTACTGGTATAATAATAAGATAAAAACAGAAGAGTGTCAAACATGGACAGCTGATCTGAAGACATTTCAGGCCTGCGAACTCAACAATGCAAACTCATCTATTATTAGTTACTATATCTTTGAAACTGTTCTTTGGCATTAAGGCCAACTGGAATGGAGTAGACCCTGCTGCACTTTTTAAAGACTCTCACCCTCCAACAGCCTGGCTGAATCCAAAGGGTCATTCGACAACATTCCCTGGCCCAGTCTGATGCCTGAGCTGTGCCTGGGGATTGATTGCTCAGGAGGATGCTAGGTGGACTGGACCAAAACCATGGTAGGGGCATGTTACAAATAGCATAGTCAGCTGAAATTCCAGCAGTCAAGAAGGTTCTCTGGCACTTTTTAATTTGCTTGTATAATCATATATACTTATGCCAACAGCTTTTCTTAAAGCCTAGAAAGAACAAAGGCAGCACTTTATATATGACCATATCTGAATAAATAAAGCAGACATCTCAGTTCCAAGGGACACATTCCCCCAGTGTTCTATGAATCTCAATTGTCCTGCATTTTCAGTTAATAAGTTGTTTAATAAAATTGCCGTTTAACTTCTGTTTCATAAAATATATACATTACATTCCTTGGTTCTTCCATTGTAAGATATATTTTCCATTTCTTTAATCATTGGCTTAGCTCTTCTTTGAAATTTCTCCAGGCTACTTACTTCTTTTTTAAACTGGAATCCATAAGAAATTAACATACTATTCCTGAAACAATTATTTCAGTGCCAAAAAACAAAATAAATAATAAGTCTTAAAAAAAGTCAAGATGGTTTTAATGCAACTTGGTTTGTCTTTCAGAATACATCTAAATAATGATGTTGTACTGGAAACATGAGTTCAACTGATTATTTATCCAAATCTTTTGCAGAGTTTCATCCTTCAAGTATGGCTGCATTTTTTATTCTTAAAGATATGGTTTTACACTTTGTCCTACTAAAAAGCATACTGTTTATTTGCAGCCATTTTACTAACAATAAAACACTTGTTCTTTTTACTGCGTGCTAGTTCTCTAACCCTTGTGCCATCCACGGATGTTATCAATAACAATATTTTCTTCTAATTAGTAGCTAAAATATTAAATACTGTAAAGCAATGAACAAACCCTTCTAGGTCTTCAGGAGAAACATGCCTGATAAATTAAAAAAATATTAGAAAACCTGGGATGTAACTGAGCTCTTCTGGATAGCACATAGACCTTGGAATGAACTGTTTATCTCCTTGTTAACAGAAACTATTTGTTGAAGACGAAAAAGTTTTAAAATTATATGTAAAACCTCTCTATCGTCAATTTCTACATCTTGAAGCAACAGCATTTGTATCAGCTAGAAGGCACTCTGTGGAGAAATTGTTGGTTATATTTTACATAGTTAGGAAGGAGAAAGTTCAAGCTTGTATTCAACCTAATTTCCATAGGCAGAATAAAAGGAGGACATTTTTCAGATTACTTTCAAAGAGGAAAAACATAAAATCTATACTGAAATCTGATATTTATTTTAATAGCATGTTGCTCAGAAAATTACCTGCTGGCGTTATTTTTATGAGATACTATGGAAAATAAATTCTAGTTAGATATTTTGTGTAAATTGCAATATAAAACTAAGAAAACCATGGTTTTCGAATGTGTAAGTAAGGGCTATAATTTCACTGTATGTGCCATACCGGCTGCTCCATAGAGGAAGGTGAGCATGACAGCAAGGCAGTCACAGGGCAGGGATCTGACCAGCAAGGGTACAATCTGGTAACACCCAAGCAAGAGGAGCAGAGTGGATCTGGTGCCAGTACAGAGAGTCAGCCACCAGCTCAGTGCTCATCAGGCAAGGCTACATGTGTGGATTGTCCGGCGCATAGTTCACAAACGAGTTTCACCATGTCTAGTGCACACAGGCAACTCATGGGGGGTTACAAAAGTGACCCAGCCTTGGGTTGCCTTGAGGCCCTGTCTCTCTGCAGAGACGACTCACGGGGAGCTGTGTAGACAGCTTAGCCCTGGGTTGTCTGATAAACCCTAAAGTAAACAGGGCAGTGGCTGCACCATTCAAAGAACCAAAACCTGAACTGAGCCTTGAAATCCCTTAGCAAATAGTATGCCCTGAGTCTCAATCCAACCACTATGCAGTTGCTGAGGAAGCAAGGTAAAAAAAAACAAAAAAACAAAACAAACAAACAAACAAAAAAAAACCCAACAAAAAACCAAACCCAAAACCTGGAGGGTTTCAGCTTCAGTTTCAAATGACAACCTTGTGTATTCAAACAATCACAGACCAACAAAGGAAAGATAAGGGAAAACTCCACTCAGATATACATAATCCATTTAGGCCTATATCATAATCCACTCAGACGTAGTCATACACACCATTCCACAAGTCAGGGGTAAAACCTCTAAGATTCAGGTTGGAAAGGGGGGGAGTCACTTCTCCAGCTATACAGTTGGCTTGCAAAGGAAACACACACACACACCCCCCCTTAATCAGGATGCCAGTGAAGGTAACTTCCCTGGAATTGAGAGCCCTTACCTGGAGGGGTAAGTGAATATTGTTTATGCTTTAAGTTTGTAAATGCTTTTGTAGTTGTCTGTGAATCGCTTGTGGTTGTAATAATGTAGTACTCTTGCCTTAAAAAACTGCAATAGTGCATTCCTCCATTGTATCTGTAAAACCTGCAATAGTGGCATGTTAAGTCTGTAAGTGAAGTTCAAGTCGTTTGCTTGAACCTTGCAGTTAAGTCTGCAAGTGAAGTTCAAGCCGTTTGCTTGAACCTTGCAGTTAAGTCCTTTTGCGCCACACACGGTAATGAGGAAGGTCCCAGGTCAAGATGGGAAGTCGAGCCAGTGGGGCAGAGGCAGAGGCTGGGGCAGGCTCTGCTGGGTGCATGGCCAGGCACAGGCAGGGCTGTAGTGTAGCTCAGGTGGAGACCAAGGCTGAGGGCCTGAACTTCAGTGCAGCCCCCAAGGAAGGGGGGGCACCGCTCTTTCACACAATACTCTGAACCAAGGTTGTAGGGTTCAATTATATGGAACTTAGTTATCGGGCCTGAAAGTAGCTCATGGTCACAAGATTGTTCCAGACACCTTTAGAAGGCTTTGAACAGACTAAACAAGAAGATAGAAAAAGAAAGATCCCAGTTAGAAAAACACAGGTGCACATTCCACGATAAAGGGAACTTGGCACAAACAACCTCAATTCAGGGGCTTATCTCGACCAATTGGACTAGGACAAGTCTTGCATGCTCTAACTAACATAGCCAATTATGTCCTGTGTTTATGTGCATGTACAGAGCGAGTATAACTAACTTTATCTTATGCTTGTGCGCGTGGACACCAAATGCTTGCATGCAGCAGCCAATCAAAGCTTCTAAACAACTTAGAGAATTGTATAAAAATGATCGGCTAAGCTCAATAAAGTGGCGACTTTAATCATCATATTGGTGTTCTATCTTCCAGGCCCTGCACGGAATAATCCCTAAACCCTACAAAAGTTGTACAGCTGCATATCAGCCCTAACCTTGACCATAGGCAGCTAAGCCCTAGCAGTGTATTCAGGGTCTTGATAGGCAGTATAGATAAGATAGACCTATTTTAGGAGAGAAAAGAGCTATAGAGATGCAAGCTGTGTCATGTCACTTGCCCTCAGGGGCAGCAACTGGTCATGTTACCTACTGGTACAGATGTAGCCTCCAGTAGTGGTGTGCTGAAAGACATGTACAGCAGAGTTCATGCTTTGTCTATATCACAAGCAAGGCAACCTACCAGTTAAAACAAGATCTTTCTAGGTATTTGCTACAAGTTCACTTTCATCAATATACAGAGCACCTTCCTAATCCATTGAGCAGATTTAGTTCTAGTGCAACTTGGAGAAAACCTGCAAAAAAAGATGGCGTAATCACTCAATGGAGTTCTTGAACTTTGTTGTTTAGCTGGGTTTTTTTTCAAAAAATGGATGCTTTCTAAACTGAGTGCCTTGCCATCCAGATGGACATGACTGCACTGTTCATTTCGCATACACTTGGCAGCTTACCTAAGGTGAAAATAGATATCTCAAGATCTCACACACTCAGGAGATGGATGTGTTGACAATGAGGAGATGCTGAAAGGTACAATACCTTTTTACACTTCCACAATCTGTGATTAGTGTGTTTTTGTCTCTGTTCTTGATCTTTGTTGTCATGTACCATATTGAGCCAGAAGATCAGCAAAAAGCAAGTGTGTGCGCCTGCCTAGCTTTCATCAGCACATATCTGTAATTTGTCAGCGTTACTATTTCATGACTAATCTTTCCTCTAGGTTAATCTGATTAGACTGTATGTCAAACCTTCCTGTATATCAGCTTGCTGGTAATAGAGTCCAGTCAAGGAAGACTTAATTCCTGCAAAGCACTCTGCTACTCTTTCAGCCCAAGTTGCATCATCATTGACATCAAATCAGTTTTCTTGTCCCCTAGATAAAAGTCAATAGTTTGCATAAATAATCACATAAAACTTGCCATTTTCCCCGTTACTGGTGTCATGAAAGACAGTTTCAGCTTTAGACAAAACATGGAATGGTTTTGACACACAGTTCCTTGTCCTTTTCCCTGCTTTATATTTGTCTTTACTTACTGTCATATTCAAATTGCAGCTGTTTAACAAACAACAAGCTGTTTAATACAACTGTTGTGATGAGTTTTGAGCAAATCAAGTGACCTGTGTACCAGTCAGCTGGAATCACAGCAATGATTTAAAAGTCACTCAAGTAGGCGATGATAATGCAGTTAATATGGGACTTCCCAGTCCACCTTTTTCTTGGTTGGTTATTGGAACATGGTGCTGGTGATTGGTCACAGCTTGTATATGAGATTATGAAGCAGATGTTGCTACTATCAGCACAATCTGTCCTCTATCTGTTCAGCACGTACAGAAGACAGGAGGCCTCATTCCCCATGTGTCCACTGAAGTCTACCAGAATAAGAAACCTCTCAGATTTGAAGACATCCAGCTCTGATTATACAGACTTTCTCTTTTCTTTTCCAGGCCTAACATAACAAATTATGCTCAAATTTAGGAAGCACCTTGCAAAATATAAGATCATGTGCATTCAGTGATGATTGGTACCTTACCATATTTTTTACAATTTAGTATTGCTTCCAGTAATTAATTTCATTCCTTATTGAAAAGCTAGGCACAGGAAGACTATGTTCTTTAAAAGCGATTACCTCTGCAACAATTGCATGCTTCTTCAGCAAGTTAATTTTCAATCAGTGCAGTAATGTTTATTGTACTTGAAGCTCACTGTTTACCAGGGAGATACAGAGATACAGCTGTCTTTGAACGATTCATTACTATTCAGGCATTCCAAGTGATAACAGTAACTTCCTCTGGTCACCTTTGCAATGTCTTATATTTGGTTAAGATGATGTCTTTATGTATATAGTGCATTATCCCTTTACTCCAAGTACAGTAAAATTTATTTTTTTTAATGAGGATTGTAATTCCTTATTTTTTAACTCTTAATGTGATTCATTAAATCCTTAAAGTATATAAAGGGGAAATAACACTTTGTAGAATTATTTCATTTCATGAAAAAAAAGAATGATAATGTGTGATACATACAGACAGAAAGAAATCTCTTTAAAATTTAAGATAGAATAGAATTTTAGAAAAAAAAAAAGTTACCTTACTAATTGTTGGTGATTTATTGCTAAATTTATACCAAATTACCAAGCAAGTAACTAATTGCTTTCCTGCATTATTATATAAATATATGTGTCAGTTTTTCCAGTATGGGGCTGATCTCATTCTCATTCAGATCAATAGTAATTTTCCAATTTAGCTCATCAGGTGTTAGATAAGCTTTTCTGGGAAAAGTATCTTCCCCCAAGCCGATTAAAAGCAGAGAGACTTTCCATATAGAATCATAAAATCATAGAATCATTTAGGTTGGAAAAGACCTTCAAGATCATCGAGTTCAACCATCAACCATGCCGGCTAAACCATGTCCTGAAGTACCCTGTCCACTCGCTTTTTGAATACCTCCAGGGATGGTGACTCAACCACTTCCCTAGGCAGCCCATTCCAATGTTTGACAACCCTCTCAGTAAAAAATTTTTTCCTAATATCTAACCTAAATCTCCCTTGCCTCAACTTGAGGCCATTTCCTCTTGTCCTATCTCCAGCCACCTGACAGAAGAGACCAGCACCCACCTCACTACAACCCCCTTTCAGGTAGTTGTAGAGAGCGATAAGGTCTCCCCTCAGCCTCCTCTTTTTTTAGACTAAACAGCCCCAGTTCCCTCAGCTGCTCCTCATAAGACTTGGGCTCCAGGCCCCTCACCAACTTGGCTGCCCTTCTCTGGACACGCTCCAGCACCTCAATGTCTTTCCTGTAGTGAGGGGCCCAAAACTGAACACAGTACTCGAGGTGCGGCCTCACCAGTGCTGAGTACAGGGGAACAATCACTTCCCTGCTCCTGCTGGCCACACTATTTCTGATACAGGCCAGGATGCTGTTGGCCTTCTTGGCCACCTGGGCACACTGCTGGGTCATATTCAGCCGGCTGTCAACCAGCACCCCCAGGTCTTTCTCTGCCGGGCAGCTTTCCAGCCACTCTTCCCCAAGCCTGTAGCACTGCATGGGGTTGCTGTGACCCAAATGCAGGACCCGGCACTTGGCCTTGTTGAACTTCATACGATTGGCCTTGTCCCATCGATCCAGCCTGTCCAGATCTCTTTGTAGAGCCTCCCTACCCTCAAGCAGAACAACCCTGCCTCCCAACTTGGTGTCATCTGCAAAATTACTGAGGGTGCACTCACTCCCCTCATCCAAATCATCGATAAAGATATTAAACAGAACAGGGCCCAACACCAAGCCCTGGGGAACAGCATTTGTGACCCACCACCAACTGGATTTCACCCCATTCACCACTACCCTCTGGGCTCTTCCATCCAGCCGGTTTTTCACCCAGTGAAGAGTACACTTGTCTAAGCCATGAGCTGCCAGCTTCTCAAGGAGTATGCCGTGAGAGACAGCGTCAAAGGCCTTACTGAAGTCCAGGTAGACAACACCCACAGCCTTTCCCTCATCTACTAGGTGGGTCACCTGGTCATAGAAGGAGATCAGGTTGGTCAAGCATGACCTGCCTTTCATGAACCCATGCTGACTGGGCCTGATCGCCTGTTTGTCCTCCACATGCCATGTGGGCGTTCTCAAGACAAACTGTTCCATAATCTTCCCCAGTACCAAGGTCAAGCTGACAGGCCTGTAGTTCCCCGGATCCTCCCTCCGACCCTTCTTGTAAATGGGCATCACATTGGCAAGCCTCCAGTCCTCTGGGACCTCCCCTGTTGACCAGGAATGCCGATAGATGATAGAGAGTGGCTTGGCAAGGACCTCTGCCAGTTCCCTCAGTACTCTTGGATGGATCCCATCCGGTCCCATAGATTTGTGAGTGTCCAGATGGCGTAGTAGGTCCCTAACTATTTCCTCCTGGATTAAGGGGGGTATGTTACACTCCTTGTCCTTGCCTTCCAGCTCAAGGGGTAGAGTACCCTGGAGATAACTGGACTCACTATTAAAGACTGAGGCAAAGAAGGCATTAAGTACCTCGGCCTTTTCCTCATCACTGGTTGCTACGTTCCCTTCTGTATCCATTAAAGGAATGATATTCTCCTTGGGATTCCTTTTACTGTTAACATATTTGTAAAAACATTTTTTGTTGTCCCTTATGACAGTAGCCAGATTTAGTTCTAGCTGAGCTTTTGCCTTTCTAATTTTCTCTCTGTATGATCTGACAAGATCCCTGTACTCCTCCCAAGTTGCCCACCCTTTCCTCCAGAGATGATAAACTCTCCTTTTTTTCTTGAGTCCTAGCAAAAGCTCCCCATTTAGCCAGGCTGGTCGTTTTCCTCTGCAGTTCGACTTGCGGCACATGGGAATAGCCTGGTCCTGAGCCATTAAGATTTCCTTCTTAAAGAATGTCCATCCCTCCTGGACCCCTTTGCCCTTCAGGACTGTCTCCCAAGGGACTCTCTCAACCAGTGCCTCGAAGAGGCCAAAGTTAGCCCTCCGGAAGTCCATAGTGGTGGTTTTGCTGGCCACCTTCCTTGCGTCACTAAGAATTGAGAATTCTATCATTTCATGGTCGCTAAGGCCAAGATGGCCTCCGACCATCACACCTCCCACCAGTCCTTCCCTGTTCGTAAAATCGTAAACAGATCTAGCAAGGCTCCTCTCCTGGTTGGCTCACCTACCAGCTGTGTCAGGAAATTATCTTCTACACACTCCAGGAACCTCCTAGATTGTTTACTCACTGCTGTGTTGTATTTCCAGCAGAAGTCTGGAAAGTTAAAGTCCCCCACGAGAACAAGGGCACACAATTCTGAGACTACTGCCAGCCGCTTGTAGAATGATTCATCCGTCTCTTCAACCTGGTTGGGCGGTCTATAACAGACTCCCAGCACAATATCTGCCTTATTGGCTTTCCCTCTCATCCTCACCCATAAGCACTCCACTTTGTCATCAGAATCGTGTAGCTCTGTACAGTCAAAACACTCCCTAACATAGAGAGCCATCCCACCACCTCTTCTACCTTGCCTATCCCTTCTGAAGTGCTTGTAGCCATCCATTGCAGCACTCCAATCATGGGAGCTGTCCCACCATGTTTCCGTGATGGCAACTAAGTCATATCTATCCTGCTGCACGATGGCTTCCAGCTCCTCCTGTTTATTGCCCATGCTGTGTGCGTTGGCATAGATGCATTTGAGCTGGGTTATCGAATCCACCCCTAATATCGGCATGCTGCCCTCAGGCTCATCTCTGGTGCTCCTAGTTTTATCCCTTACCCCCTTCGAACCTAGTTTAAAGCCCTCCCTATGAGCCCTGCCATCTCACAAGCGGGGATTCTTTTACCCCTTTGAGATAGCTGGACACAATCTGTCACTAGCAAGCCTCTAAATGAAAAAAGACCTCTACATGATTAACCCCTATTAAAGTAACTATGCAATTGATATTTGCATGTTATGCTACAGGTAACAGTTCCAAGGGCTTGCATCATCACAATTCCAAAGTAGCACCACCCTCCTGAGACGTATTCTGTGCTTTTTGCAAGGCCATTTTCTTACACACTTTTGGTCTTCAAAAATATACACAATTTTGCCAAATATGGAAAATTTAGGAGCAGGACTAATTGTCCTAGAAGTGTTGTGAATAGGTTGTAGGGTTTTTATGACAACGTACTGTTTTGCTTTTCACTCAAGAAGACATTTCAGTATATTTCATTATTAATTTAAATTATTTTAGATCAAGATGTCTTCTCTGAAGGACTCTTAGTTGAAGCTATAAATTGGAGGCTGGTTACATCTGTTAAAAAGGTATCATCACTTTCATTACTTGCACCTTTCACAAAGCATATTTTTAGACATTAAGAAAGAAAGAAGAAGTTATCTCTGTGTATCAGTCATCTCTCAGCATAATATCTAGTATGTGAGATCATACAGGCAGCATTTATCATAGAATCATAGAACCATTTGGGTTGGAAGGGACCTTTGAAGACCATCTAGTCCAACCCCCCTGCCATGGGCAGGGACATCTTTCACTAGATCAGGTTGCTCAAAGCCCCATCCAACCTGGCCTTGAACACTTCCAATGATGGGGCATCCACAACTTCTCTGGGCAACCTGTGCCACTGTCTCACCACCCTCATCATAAAAAGTTTCTTCCTTATGTCCAAACCAAATCTATCCTTTTTCAGTTTAAAACTGTTGCACCTTGTCCTGTCACTACAGGCCCTGGTAAAAAGTCTCCCTCTATCTTTCTTATAAGCCCCCTTTTAGTACTGAAAGGCTGCAATAAGGTGTCCCCAGAGCCTTCTCTGCACCAGGCTGAACAGCCCCAACTCTCTCAGCCTTTCTTTATAGGAGAGGTATTCCAGGCCTCTGACCATTTACTTGTGCTTTTTCCTAATCTTGTTAAAATGTAAGTCAAAATTTATGTTGCTTTCCCTCCACAGCATACCATGCAAAATTCCTCACAAAAGAAAGGTTTGCTGCCTCCTTGGCCTGCTATGTGATCTTAAGTGTAGATACAAAAATAAATGAACAAAAAAATGAACACAAGTAAAATTTAAACTGTAATTTATCTCTAAATTATAACTATGCAGTTTATTGGTTGATCTGCTGAAGTATAATTAACACTATAAATTAAGATAAACGCTTGTCCTGGTTTCAGCTGGGATAGAGTTAATTGTCTTCCTAGTAGCTGGTACAGTGCTATGTTTTTGAGTTAGGCATGAGAAGAATGGTGATAACACACTGGTGTTTTCAGTTGTTGCTAAGTCATGTTTAGATTAAGTCAAGGATTTTTCAGCTTCTCATGCCCAGCCAGCAGGAAGACTGGAGGGGCACAAAGGGTTGGGAGGGGACACAGCCAGGGCAGCTGACCCAAACTGGCTAAAGGGGTATTCCATACCATGTGATGTCATGCCCAGTATAGAAACTGGGGGGAGTGGGGGTGGGGGGATCACTGCTCGAGGAATAACTGGGCATCAGTCAGCGGTGGTGAGCAATTGCATTGTGCATCACTTGTATATTCCAACCCTTTTATTATTACTGTTGTCATTTCATTAGTATTATCATTATTAGTTTCTTCTTTTCTGTTCTATTAAACTGTTCTTATCTCAACCCACGAGTTTTACTTCTTTTCCCGATTCTCTCCCCCATCCCACTGGGTGGGGGGGAGTGAGTGAGCAGCTGTGTGGTGCTTGGTTGCTGGCTGGGGTTAAACCATGACAACACTTTCTAAAGTTATTTTTCTCTACCTGGATTATTTGAAATAAATGTAATTAGTTAGAAGATTATCAGCACATTTTGTGCTGCTGAACTGATCACTAGGTATATCAATTCATAAGTAACAATACATTGCTCACCTGATACCTGCTTAGATCAGCTACTTTTGGGTTGTCAGTTTTACTTAAAGGCTCTGAGATACCTGAGTTTTTTCCATCCACCTTGATTGCATGCTAATATCCAACTATAGACCCACTCTCAGATTATTAGCAGAGTATCACTAACTTGTTGGATTTGAATACAAAAGTCTTTAGTATAAAGTCACTAACCTAAAATGAAGATGTAAGATAAATGTCAAGAGATTGATAGATACTTTGTGACGCTCGTACAACAACTTTTGTAGTTGGACTGTACAAAAACATAACCCCAGTCTCCTCAGCTTTAGCTACTGAAAGTTATTTTTATCGAATACCAGGTTGGGGATCTGCTATTGTTTTTTATGATTTAAAAACTAAAACATTTCAGTACTGGAGTTCCTTTTTTTTTTGATTAGTTTCAATATAAGCCTATGTTGTGCTATATTAATGTACTTCTGTGCCATGTTTGTATTTCATTATGTTTGTTCATTTACTGTCTTTATGTTAAATTCTTTGAAAGATGTAAACATCTTCAAATTTTCTCCTTTAAAATCCCTCCTTGTATTGGGTTTGCATGGCAAAGTTTTGGTAGCGAGGGGGCTAGAGGGGTGGCTTCTGTGAGAAGCTGCTAGAAGCTTCCCCCATGTCCGATAGAGCCAATGCCAGCCGGCTCCAAGTCGGACCCACTGCTGGCCAAGGCCAAGCCCATCAGCGACGGTGGTGATAATGCCTCTGGGATAACACATTTAAGAAGTGGGGGGGGGGGGCAAAGCTGCACAATGGCAACTGCAGGCAGAGAGAGAAGTGAGAACATGTAAGAGAACCAACCCTGGAGACATCCGGGTCAGTGAAGAAGGAGGGGGAGGAGATGCTCCAGACACCGGAGCAGAGATTCCCCTGCAGCCCATGGGGAAGACCATGGTGAGGCAGGCTGTCCCCCTGCAGTCCAGGGAGGTCCACGGTGGAGCAGATATCCACCTGCAGCCTGTGGAGGACCCCACGCCAGAGCAGGCGGGTTCCCGAAGGAGGCTGTGACCCCGTGGGAAGCCCATGCTGGAGCAGGCTCCTGGCAGGACCTGCAGACCTGTGGAGAGAGACAAGCCCACGGAGCAGGTTTTCTGGCAGCACTTGTGAGCCTGCAGGGGACCCACACTGGAGCAGTGTGCTCCTGAAGAAGGACTGCACCCCATGGAAGGGACCCATGCTGGAGCAGTTCATGAAGAACTGCAACCCCTCGGAAGGACTCACATTGAAGTTCATGAAGGACTGTCTCCCATGGGAGGGACCCCACGCTGGAGCAGGGGAAGAGTGTGATGAGTCCTGCTCCTGGGGAGGAAGGAGCAGCAGAGACAATGTGTGATGAACTGACCCCAACCCCCATTCCCTGTCCCTCTGTGTCGCTGGAGGGGGAAGGAGGTAGAGAAAATCAGGAGTGGAGCTGAGCTGAGGAAGAAGGGAGGGGTGGGTAGAAGGTGTTTTAAGATTTGGTTTTATTTTCTCATTACCCTACTCTGGTTTGATGGACAATAAATTAAGTTAATTTTCCCCAAGTGGAGTCTGTTTTGTCCGTGATGGTAATAGGTTGAGTGATCTCTCCCTGTCCTTATCTTGACCCATGAGCCTTTTGTTATATTTTCTCTCCCCTGTCCAGCTGAGGCAGGGGAGTGATAGAGCGGCTTAGGTGGGCACCTGGTATCTAGCCAGGGTCAACTCACCACAGTCCTTTAAGGTTGGAAGGATTTGGGGGGCAATCTGTGCAAATTCATCTAGGTCCCAAACATACCCTCGAGACCTCCCTACTCTGAGTCACAAGTGTGAACAAAGTTGTTCTTGGCGTACTGTACCAGTTTATATCTAAAATGAGGGAGAAGTACAGTTTTCTTTGAGTGACTGAAATAGCATTTTCAACCTGATTCAGTAACACTGAAGCTTCTGTTCAATTTTCTCATTAGCACCCTGACTCACCAGGGTAGGTTCAGTTGTTAGTTCAGGAAATTGTGAAACTAAGGATTATAGCTTTGTTTATGGATTAAGTACTCCTGTACTTTGGGTGACATGAAAAAGGCCTTTGTGAAGTTAATGATTCATGCAGTGATTTCTGAATCACAGAATACCCTAGATAAGCACCTAAGCAATGACAGTTCCAAAGAATGAGAGAGTATTCATTGTGTAATATACAGCATGGTAAAGTGCATTTGGGGGGTTTATGTAGTGAGATTTCTGTTGATACTGCATCTTCAGTGCAGAAGTTCAGCTTCATAATCTATAGCTCCTTGAAGAAGCATTTCTTATTTGGCATTCCAGTTTTGCATTCAATTAACAGGCTGTTTCATCTGAAAGCCAGACAAAGCTAAGGCTGTCTCTCTGGAACCTGCAGGTTTGATGTGATATATTTGATCTGACCTCCATTCCCCAAGCATTATCCCTCTAACACAAAACAATCCAAAATCACATGCATGACAGAGAGTCATTTCCCTGTTATAATAAAGTGCACATCTTAAAGCTTGCTGAGATACTATTTTGGCATTGTGAAAAAACACCACAACACAGTAGGCACCTCAAAGAGAAAAGGGACATTGAAGGGAAAAGAAAACTGTCTACAAAATCAATGAGACAAAAAGCTAAACACTCTGCTGAAGCACTGAGTGTTCAGTGTGTCTTATACAATTCTTCTAATATAAAACCAGAAACTGGCATTTGATTTAACTGAGAAATTAGATAATTCTGACTTCAAAGGAGGAGAAGGAGATTGAAGAGACAGATGAAATTAGTTACAAAAGGGTATTCTCTACCCATCATCGGTAGAAAAGGAACTGAAGATTGAGGTGCCTGCCAGAGATCACTGATGACCAGAACAACCCAGTTTATTAGGAATGTTCTGATTTTGTAAGTGCTCTAGTATAAAAGCTAGTCTCATTTAAAATGTTATTTATTCTTTTTTTCTTTTTCATAAATTAGGAATGACTCCCCCACAGCTGTAAGTTCTTGTCTAGTTTCAGCACAATCTCCCTGTTCATTTCTCTGATTTTCCAGAAAGCATTCAGCAGCTAGCAGGGAACCACCATGAGGCTGAATTATCGAACCTAGCTTTCTTTACCTTTCTCTGAGAAATTAAAAGTCTTGAAACGCGTGAAGGTAACTCAGTGAGCTGTTACATTATCAGAATAATTACAAGAAAGTCAGCATAAGAATCAAATTTCTTCACTGCATGGCAGAAGTAAGGAAAACTTAAATTCCCTGAGCCATTTTAGTTGCTGCAGCTGCAATGATTCTTTGGTAGGAAAAAAGACAGGATTTTTATATTTTTATATTTATTTATACTTAGAAAACAATACCACACCTTCAAATTATTTTTTTAATATTATTGAACTTTTAAAGCAGGTAAGAGAAGGAACTGTGGGAAAAAAAAACAGTTAAGAACTTTTTCTTTATTCTGACTTGTGGGTATATTAATTTTACTTTTATCTAAACACATGTACTTTCTTTTAAGGCTAGAAAATCTTAACTTCCACATAATCTTAGGAACTGATGCAGTGATTCAAAAAGTGCTATATTTTATCACACACACACAAAAAAATATACCTTAGTTCTTGGGAATGTTGGTTAGTTGGCTTTTATCTTCTGGCATCATAGCAAGCACAGATGTTTTCCTCCAAAGTTTCACTGACATCTGCTTTGTATGCATCACATCTATGCATCTTTGTGATATGTTGTCTTTCTCCTCCTTGTCACAGGTGAATAAAGGACCTGTCTATAAACTTAACCTTAATATTAAATATTTGTGCCAAGAATCTCTGCTCCGATTTCTGAGCACTGGAGTTACTAGTCAAAATACAGGTCTCTTGAAAAGCAATTTTGATTCTTCCCAGGCTACATAGTATCAGTGCTGTTTGCATGCCTGACATTAAACAGCAGTTAAGTTTTCCTCTACTTTTGTTAAAAAACTAATGAGATCGGAAGGACATAAAAAGTTTTGTTGTTCTAAAATATTTTCAGGGTATGCTATGTGTGAAAGCCTTTGAGCAACAGAAATACATGCCATTTGAGAATCTAGAGCTCCTATGCTGAACCCATGTTCCATAAGTGATAATGATATTTTACAGAAGGAAGAGAGAAAATGTTTGAGGAGATCTCTAGTTAGATGACAGAAAATATGCACAAATCGTTGGGAGATAATTTGTCCAGGAAAAGGAATGAGACAGAGGAGAGAACAATCCAAACCAGGTAGAGAATAATCCAAGTAATGCATTGCCTCCAAAAGCCTTCAGAAATTAGAATTTGAGATCTTGCATCATCTATGGGATGCAGGAGGCTGTCTGCAGCTTTTTCTCAACAGAGAACAGTTAGAGGGGTTTTGATATCTCTTCTTATAAAGAAGGGATTACTACTTGGGGTGGATTTTGGCCACTAGAGAGGAAGAACACAGTGCTTAAGTCACCTGATCAGAAACAGATTTATCAGTTACGCTAAGAATTATTTTCAGCTGCTTTTACAAAAACTATCCAACTAAGAAGCTAGCTGTTAGATTTGAGGTGCGTATGTTCTGTAATAAAAATGATACATATATATACATACATATAATACATAATAATATAGATACATATAATAATAATTCAGGCTTCTCTAACCCTTAATTTCTCACAAAATAGATGAGAGCATTTCTATCTTCCACACTGAGCTGTTTTACCAACAGCAGCAATACAAACAGTTTTGAATTTTTTTGTGTGTGTTAACCTTCTGTCAAGTCAAAACAACTCTGGTACATCATCAAGCCTAACATGTCTAGTGAAATTAACATACAATACTTACTCACAGCAGGTCTGAATTTGGTATACTAATTTTAATTGGAAAATAAAATGTGAAGACAGATTCTTCCTGATGTAAAGTAAACTGACCATAGTAATTAAGAAAACTGATGATTTATGCCCCATGTGCAAGTCACAGAGGATCACAAAGACAAATTCTCCTAAAAATAAAACTAACAGAAGATGATGTAATAGAATATAAGAAAGATCTAGGAAACAATGAAAGAGCACTGTGCATCCTTCCCAACAGGAAGAAGATGATTCCTGCAGATCTTCAATTATATCTCAAAACATAATTCTTCAAGAATAAACACACTTTGAAAATTCCACAGAGGATGTTTCTGGCAGAAAGGATATCTAAGATCAAAGTTTTGTCATCATAACTGAGCCTAAGGACGTAGATAAGAATCTGCAGGCAGCACATTCAGTTAGAAACAAACCTGAAGGTACAGCAAGCCACTGTATTTTGTTACAGGTGTTGCTCTAGCCATTCATAGCAAAAGGAACTGGGATGCTCAGTAGATATTTGTAGATGAGAGCCATGTTTTACTACACTGTTTCTGGTCTTCCTGAAAGTCTGACTGTGTTGAAAACGTCTAAAACATCTGGATCCATGTAGTAGAAAACAGACGCCTGGGAAAAAAAATTAAAAATCTCTGGATAGATAGCTCTTAGAATTAGCAATAACTGGACATTTGCTCTGATGATAATGAAAGATCAGATTACGTACAAATCATATTACTCGCATAATTAGTTTCAACATCATAGTACCAGAACAGGCAGCATTATTAACTTAGTTACACAAACCCAAGGTTTGGCTTCAACAACCCTGACTGCTAGTGCAATTTCCAGACACTAGTTTCTATGCTTAAGATTAAAAATGCAACTTTTTTGGCTGGTTGATGACTTATGTTTTGCCTCTACAAAAATGTGAGCATTTTTATGGTGTATAGTTGTATTTTTATTCTATATAGCATGTGCTTAGAATTCAGAGAAAGAAATAACAATTTTAAAGAGAAGAAAATGATGAGTTTATTAATTTATGTTAGTAGCTGGGTCATGGTAAAAGGTTATGATATTAAGGAAACTGTTGTCATTTTTTCAAAACTAAATTATCGCAGAAAAAGGTATTTTTATAAAAACTCAAAATTTCCATGGAAGAAAGCAAGTTTAGGCCTCTTATTTTTTCCTCTTTTCCAAAAGGATAGTACAAAATTGTTTCCCCCTTGATACATCACAATTAAATAAAAAAATGTCATTGGACTTTCAAAGTGTATCATTTTGTTTCTTGTGGAAAAAAAATACCATTTTTTGAGAGTTAAAATTTGGCTTCTGAAAGGACCAAGTGAAAGGCAGCTACATGGAAAGTATTCATTAAGTCAAAGATTTCCAGAGGAATTTAAAGGACCTATGCAAGTAGCTCTAAATGAAGTTAGGATTTGGAAGCTTTGGGGCTGACACCTTCCAAAGAGGTTGTGTCCAAAAGGGAATCAGGAAACATGAAGCTCCTTTCTTAAATTGTATTAATTCAAATGCAGGTGCATCTCTGGAGAAGAGCAAATACTTCAAATTAATTTCATAGAGCTGTATCAAGGAAGGCTACCTTCAGATTGATTAATTTAGGGACACAATATCACCAGAAATACTGTTGGTAAATCAGTGATAATGGCAATTAGGCTCTCTTGGCTGTTTTCACAATTCACTACTTTTTGCACATCTGCAACATGTCAGTCTCCTCACCAGAACAACTTTTGCCGTTCTGTACGTTACTGACCAGAATTGTACCAAATATGGGATGAAAACAGTGTCTAAGGTGGGTGTAAACAATAGACTGTGGAGAAACTGCAAAATGTGTTGCTATAGCTCTGTTACTAAACAAATTACATTAGCATACAGAGTAAGAACATAATAATAGCTTTTGTTATTCAGGCTTAGGCTACATGAAGGTTTGTCACTATGCTGATATTATGTATCTACAGGATTTAAGCCAAATGTAGACTTGCAGGATCTTCAGTAAAATTGCTTTAGTTTCATGCTTTCACTGTGGGATGCAAAACATTGTCTGTTCTTAACACCAGTGAAATACATGTTGGCAATAGCAGGCACAATTATAGCAATGTATTAAGAGGACAGTAGTGTTTCAGAGCAAAATTCATGGCTTCTTAACAGTGTCTCATGGACTATGCTGATTGCTGGATCAAGCTTTTATTGATACCTTCTTGAATACACTTCTCCTTAGTGCTGGATTTGTGAACAGGGTAATTATGAAAATAACAATAAAGTATCCAAGAAAATAGTTTACCCATTAATGGCATAAATATTAACTTCTAGAAGGGACTTTCCAGGTTGCTAAATTATTCCAAACTAAGAGCTGGTATTTCCAGAGTAGGTGAAGACACGTTCCATTCTGTTTCACAGACCTGATGCGTGTAAAGAGAACAATGCACATTGGATGTGCCATGGTCGCACAATGAGTGTTGCAATCTTCTGTATCACACTCGACTGCCTACATTCTCCTAAAGTAAGGAACATATGGTCCCAAACATCTGAAAATGGCATATGTCTGCACAACAGATTATAGTGGAGTGAAAAGGTACACAAAGATATAGATATAAACGTGCCATTCCAATACTGTAAGCCGTAGCGTTCAGTAGATCACTGTAAGTAAAGTTATCCTTTTTGTCACTAGACCTTTCCTCTGGAAGCCTGTAGCAAATTAAAGTGTCTCAGAGACATTTTCTTCAAAACAAACATCATCTCATCACACAAAGATCCATATAACATAAAGGAAGGAATAAAAACTTGTTTATAGGTACATAAGTTTTAATACATATTTCTTTCTTAGCTGTATATAATACATTCTTGCCAACTTCTGAAATCCAGTTGCATTCATTATTCTTTTGGGACTAAAGCCTAATCATTGCAGGTTTTGTGCTTCTAGCTGACAGAATCCTCTCTAGACAGCATGGGTCTGGAGATTTTACTTGAAACATCTTCCAGGAATATTTTTCTAGTTCATACCTATTTGACAGAAATGTGAATGCTATTTCAAAAATTTCAAAAAAATTTTGAGTGTGATAGTCAGACTACTGGTTTATTTGTATTTACGTTTCTTATAATTTAAAAGGCCTAATAACATTTGAGTTTTTCCATACTAATGAATGAATTCAACACATTGGGCCTGGATAACAAGTAGCACAGAATAAGGTAACGGTGATTATTGCCTGGCAGATGAAAATGACACAAGCTGCCTTCAGCTAGAATAGTAAATGGTTGAACAGCCCAAGGCTCCATTAAACAAGTGACTAGCAAAACCTGTCAGAACAAGTAGGTTAACTTTTAAAAAAAAAATAAATGAGTATAGCAAAATAAAGATCAGTGGGCAGATATGCAACATTGTTATCTTGGTATCTCCAAAAGAGTTGATAAAAACGTATTGAAAGACAGGAATACTGTAGGAGGTGAACAACCAAATTATTAACGTATACTATTCAGAAACATTCAGTAGCAAAAATGAAATTTTGGAAAAAAAATGAAAGGGGGAGTGAAATGCATTTTTTGCCCAAATATCGGTCACATGCTAAGAGAAAATATAACAACAACTGTGCAAACTACGGTTTATTTTTAACTTTAAGTCTGTGAAGGGGGGAGAAGATCCTACTGTGAGATAAAACTGTCTGCTAGGAAAAAGTTAACAATCAATCTGCAATAATAGTTTTCATGGACTACAACTGAGAAACTGTGATCTCATTTACAGAATGTGTTAAAAAATCTCATGATGTCCTTCAGACAGAAGTATCGAACTTAAAAACCAAGACTAAAATCTTTGTGTATATCAGGAAAAGGGCAGAAGAGGGAGTAGCATATGGATGGGTGGATGGACAGATAAATATCTTTCCTTTTGGTCCTTCGTGTATATCCTTCTGTGTCAGTACATAGTTTCAGAACAAATGGTATTTCAGTCTTCAGTCTCTCTATCCAGTATGTAGCTCATCAGCAACTGGCTTTCACTTTAAGGGAGAGTAAACAAATGAGCAGCCAGAGCAGAGAATTATGAATTTTGATTCACTGAGGATAGTGGTCATTTTAAAATAAGTAATTTTGCATGAGCATGTATCTTGAGTTACTCTGTGCATCTTAATGTTCTGAAACTCTGAAACACGAGAATGCATATGTAGTGTTGCTTCTTTCATGTTGAATTACTTATCTGGATGATGACAAGCCAAGTATTACAGATTTGGGTTCTTTATGTGGAAACTATAAAGTGTTTTTTAAGAGAACCATTAAATACTTAATGAGGGCAACATATAATGTGTATCACAATATTAAGAATAGAGAAACAGCAAATTAAACTAGAAATTAAATACAAAATAATTTTTAAAACCTGGTATTATTTAATTGAAAGCCTACAATGATATTTCTAGACTATGTTTCTTCATGTGTTATTAAAGAAAGTGTTTAAAACATCTCATAGAAAAATATAATGTCATACTTCTTTCAATACCACATCAGTTCTTATAACTGACTTTTTTTCTGGCCATCTACATTTCACTGTTTATGCCACTCAGGGGTGGTGCCTCAAGGTCAAAGTAGTCCAAATTCACACTCACTTCACTGCCAGTTTTGCTCTTCCAAGCAGTTTCAGAGTAAGCTCCAATTCTATTTACGATTTGTCTCTTGTGGGAAGGATGTTGGTTGTCATTTCAGTACTGTGATGTGGAATAGATATGTGCTGTCATGCTTCTGAGAAGTTTCAGGAAAGAAAGCAACTGATTTCTAAACCAGACCAACATTTATCACATATCAACATGAAAGTCATAGGAAAAATAGAGAAAAGAAAAAAGGAAATTACAAGATGTCCCATATTTTGAATTCTGTCCTTTAAAAATTCTGGAAATTCAGCACTCTTTTCACAAAGAACTATGTGTTCTCCAGCAAATTCATTGGTGTTAGCATTAAGAATTGCTTACTTGTTTTATTTAATAGTTATTTGGGGCAGGTACTGTTTTGCTTATTTGGAGAGGGGTGGTGGTGTTTGTTTGGTTTGGGTTTTTTTTAAGAACTTTTTCTCAGACCACTGTTCATTTATTAGAAACTTTGAACTTTGGAGCTATAAACAGCCATAAGCATAGGGTGGTCAGACTTTCTCTTTTGCTTATAACTCCTCTTCTTTTTGCCAATACAGATTCTTTTAGGCATTTTGCTCTTAAATGACCTCTCCCTGTCTTATCCCAGGAGACAGCACAAATGGGATTTCCTAGTAAATGCAAAATTTACAGAAATTATGTGAATGTGGCCCAAAGATTCGTTCAGTCTAACAGGCAGGAAAACCATCATTCTCTAGGATAATAAGAGCTGACTTTTGTCTTGCCTGTCAGATAATGAAAGGAATCCAGAAAAATCAGTATCAGGAAGGAAGCTCATGGGATGTACAGGAATACCGAGCTCAATGTTACTTTTCTACTGATTCCTTTTCACAGTAAAGCCTTATGCTTCTTTAACAATTCTGGACAGAATTTACTCCAAATCATGGCACCTACAAAAATAATAAAGGAAAAAAAAAAAGGACTTCAGGGTCTTGGTTGGCAGCAAGCTCAACATGAGCCAGCAGCATGCCTTGCCAGCAAAAAAGGCCTATAGCACCCTAAGCTGCATTAGCAGGAGCATAGCCAGTAGAGTGCTGTGTTAAAAATAAATAAATAAATAAATATATATATATTTTTAGGGAAAGAGGAAGGTTGTCAATAGCACAAAACAGTGAGTTTTTCCAGCAATGTGTTCCCTCAAAAAGCTTACTGAATGTAAATCTCTGTTGTCATGTAAAGGACACATCCCATGTATCATGTCCTGCCTGGTACTCTATTTTGCTGCTTTTATATGATGCAACTTCTATAGTAGCTGATGAAATTTTAGTTCAACAGTTAAATGACAAGTAACATTTACATGGCTATTCTCATCCATGTCCTTTACCAACTGAACAATAACAAGAGCCATTATGATAAAAAATGCAGTCATTTCTGCTGTTAGCATATAATAGGCAACAAAAAAATTCAGAGTATTAGATCTTACTGAATTTTATTTAGCTAGATCAGGTTGGATATAACTAGAACAGAAATTTTGAATAGGTAGAAGGTACAATAATTGAAATTTGTGTAGGTATTTTTCATAAATCCTATCATTTATTTATTTTTCATCAAAACAGTATTACATAAAAATAACATGAACTGATAACAGACAGAAAAACTTTACCATAAGAGAAAAGATTCAAATCGCACTGCCATCTTCCTCTGGTTTTCAGCACTGGGTTTTTCAGATAGGAAGCATGACAGAGGCAAAGGGGCCCAAAAGTCTCTACACAGGCCAATGGTGAGCTCAAAAGCCATAGCCTAATCTCTTAGTGAAATGTTAAGATGTTAACAATGAAGAGTTCCTACCTAAAAAACTATTTTAGATCTTACATTAAATTCAACCTAAGAACTCCAAGGACTAAACTGGGACAACCCTTCAATCCCTAGTGGTAGCCATTTCCGGTCATCTGGCAAATCATGATAGCAGAGCAAAACTCCTGCCTCTTTAATCAAATATAAAACTCTCAGTACTTTACAGACATAATTTTCCAGAAAGAAAAGGAAGCAGAGTCAGCAGTGACTGCCATTGAAATTAAGGGTGAAATATGGCAGAAAATCTGGCCATTATGTAACATCCTGACAGTAAAGATATCTCAAGGATTGTTATGAATCAAGGCATAACATTAAATATATATTTGTGATAAAAACAGTGAAAAACCAATAATTTTATAATTTCAATTTTAGAAATGCCAGTATAAATAATTCTTCTTTTCTGTGTTGCCAGTTTACAAAGCTCATTTTCTCAACCCACTACTTTCTAGTCTTGTTTCAGACTTAAGTCAGAATCTAGTCTCAGTGACAAGCTCACCACACTTTTTTTTTTTAAATCCATTTTAGCAAAGAATGTTAAGCAAATGCTTATCTTGAAAAAAAATAAGAAATTGTCATCCTTTCTAAAGAAGTTGTATATTGACAAATGGTTTTAAGAAATACGTTCAAGAACTTGGAGACTGGCTTGTGCCTCCCAAAAAAGGTGTGTACATATGGAATGATTCATATCCAAATACCAGATTTGTATGCACAGATGCAGTTTTGTGCATGTCTGCAAGCTCAGATCAGCCTTCTGTTTTTGAAAAATCAGCATTGCAAGCTGAGCACCTGTTGAACCTTTCCTATTTCTGCTATGCAGTACTTCATTCCAGAAATAGTTTTTATAGACCTGTGTATATTGAACAGGTGTATTGGTGACATAACTGCCTCTTTGCTCAGTCACATTTCTTCCTTAGAAATAGAGAACATTTCATAGATGCAATGTCTAGTTTACCTACTTGAGTAACCGGGTGGTGAGCAGTTGCACTGTACATCACTAGTGTTGTATATTCTTTTATTAGTACCACTGTTGTTGTTGTAAATTCTCTTTTTCTCCTTTTTTTTTTTTGCGTTGTCCCAGTAAACTGCCCTTGTCTCAACCCTCGAGGTTCTGGTTTAGTTTTTTTTCCCCTTTTCTCTCCTCCGTCTCCTCCCCATCCCACCGGAGGGAGGCGGGAGGAGTGAGCGAGCGGCTGCGCCGTCCTTTGTTACTGGCTGGGCTGAAACCATGACACTGGTATAAGAAGATTGCTTCCAATTCACACCATTGCATATCCGAATACTTCTTGACCTCTCTCTTCCTTGTCAACTCAGCTGTTCTGATCAATATGGTTCAGGGGGTAAAGAGAGTTGGTTTGACCATCCTCTTATAGATGGGAGAAAGAACGACTACATGACATGGACTTAATCCAGCATGATGGGGCCCATTGTTGAGGTAGTCCATGCACAGTCAGGTAAAGAAGTTTCTTATTCTCCCAGATCCCTTTGTGCAGATAATCAAGCCAAATCAGGAGCTAAGTCCATTTTATTTCACTTCCTAGAAAAGGAAATTTATTAGAAATTTTGGCTTGAAATATCTATATTTTTTCTGTTATATTCTGTTCCACAATTTTCCCTTTTTGCTTTACCCTTGCATTTCCTTTATTTTTCAGTCTCCTAAATATTAAACACTACACCATAACACAAGGTAAGCTATGAATGTTCATACACACATGATCAGCTATTATCTTTCTAAGCTAAAATCAGATTATGCTGCTAAATAAAAAAATAGGACATTATGTTATAACAGTTTCAGGCAAATAAAGACATGGGACATTAAGGAAACTAGATGGACAGGGATTGAACCTTGCAGCTGAATGAGCAGGATAAATGATAACAAGCTTTAGTGATAGCAAGACTAAACAACAGGCTTCACTAAGGAAAAAACCCTCTGAACATTGTATGTCGGCAATGCACAAAGACACAGAACAGATTATCCAGGAGTATAACAACAATGAAATTAGCATTAGTATCTCCAGAGCTTACAAACAACATTATAAAAAAAAAATCACAGATACGGTATTTCTGCCTGCATATAAACAAGCAATGTTAAACCACCCCTTTCTTAATTTAGAAGTTAAGATTTATTTGTAAAGGCTGTGTGGATTAAATAAAGATAGAATCCATATCCACAGAAGTGGAAAGACTACTATGCATATTAAATGAGAAAGAATTTGGTTAATGAAATGGTGAGAAAAAAACATCAAAGCTTATGCCTGTAAGGAGTAAATGTACATCAATAACTACACAGTATACCACATGCATCCAAACCATCTGAATCATACGGAATAGTCTTTGGTGGAAAAGATATATTTTAATAACAAATCTTGTTGATTCTCGCTATAATGGCATTTCAAATAAACTAACTCAAAATTAATGACAACAACTTTAACCAGGACAGTCTTCTAACGCCTGTTTTGGGGCCCGTATTAAATCTTTGTCTCTCTGAAAGAATTTATAAAAGGCAAAACCTGTGACCAACTTGTCTTTGATGAAGACAAAGACTGTAGGGCAGTTTATTTTTAGAGGCATTCAGTATTTTGGTTTCACTAGTGAAGTGCAAGTTGATTAAAACTTGGTTATACATAGGTAAGCTATAATTCTTGAGATATAGATGGTTACCCGAGAGCAGAGCAAAGAGTCACTGGTGGAACAGGGTACAAAACCCCCCAAAATTTCATTATTTGAGTTCTGTGTACTAATTAAATAGAGAACTATGCTTTCCACAGCTGTTAGGCCAGTGCCTTTCAACAGAACAGTCAGCTCAGGTCTTATAGTGAGAAACACCTACCTTCACAAAATATAGCATCTACTTTCAGGAAAAAATGATTCAAATATAAAGAGAAATGTAACTGTCCATTTGTATTATTACCACCATAGCCCTTCAATGACAATAAACCAAGATTATCTGCAGAAGCTTGACTTTGGCTCTAATTTTTAAAAAAAATTAACAGGAGTCAGATAAAATTTCCAATTTTTCTATCTCTTAAATTAAAATCTGATTTCTTAGGTATGAGGTAGCATTTAAGGTTTTGCTTTTCACCTAGCTCATTAATGTTAATAGGTAACAAATATTTCAAAATAAAAGAATGATTGACACTAGAAAATTCTTTTTGCTTAGTCTTTCTCCTTATTTGCTAGATAATCTTAACATGATATGATCAAATCTTCTCTTCAGACTTTTCAGCTGATGTGAGATCACGCTTGTAAATGCCTTCCATTTCAACTGTGTAAATCCAAATCAGAGAAGATACAGGGATAAAGAATATGTGGAAGTATAACAACACTGTCAAGGCACTAAATGACAGCAGCATAAGAGCTCTTGGAACATTAACTATTTTTCTCCAACCCAGCAGGATTTTTTTTTTAAAGAAGCTTCTAAAAACATATATCTTGAGAACTTTTCTGATTGAATTTCTAGTCTTTTTTCCCCACAAAGGCCTTAACAAAGAGGAGCATTTTCTAAGACACATAAGACAACTGAGGGCTAGACACCAGGCTATCTGTTTGGCCCTTCAGAATTCTTACATTATTTTTCCAGAAAACTGGTTTTTAAGAGGTTTTAGCTTGCCACATAACATACCTAGGCTGGAAAGACATATCTTTGTGCTAAATTTCATACTTATTTGAAAACATATATACACTCTCTACATCAAATCAAAAAGTCATAATTATCATTACTTGTAGCTCCCCAGTTATTTGTCTAAAAAAATTTGAAAAAGATTACAGGAAGGTCATAGCTGAAGGTGTGTCCACCACAGCAGCCAGAAAAAAATAAAGACGACAGAAAGTGAAGCAGATTGAAGTTAAGCAGAGTAAGTGAGTCACAGTCACAGTGAGTCTTACAGTTCCAGGCTGAAAAATAAGTATTAAATTAACATGGATATTGATGGAGACTTGCAGGCAATTTCATTGTTCACAGCAAAGTGGATTTTAGAACAATTCTAAGAAAGGAAAGATATAGTCACAAAATAAGGTTTACAGTTACTGCAGGTTTCCTCTCATAGGTCAAAGGAATCATTAGGTGTGAAAATCTCATGGTGAAAAGTGACAGAGTTCAAGTGTAATGTAAAACGAAATGTAATCTCCAAGAGCCTTGCAACACAAGTTCTGAAAATTCTTAATGCTGCTTAGATGTTTCACTGCTGGCTTTCATTCCCAGTACTACAAAAATATATCTAGAAATGCCCTTAATATCTTTAAGGTACGTAATGTTATTAACCTCACTGTACTTTCTTTTAGATACTTAAAAAAGCACCAAAAGGAAATACATTGTTAATGGAGAAAATAAAGTAATTAGTTTTTTAATGGAGAAAATAAAGTCATTAGTTTTTTAAGAATTTTACACAAAAGTTATTCTTTAAAGTAGATCAATACGTCTGGCTTTAAAAAATCATAAGTTTGAATCTGAATACAGAATTCATATAAACAAGCAAGCAATCACATACGACAGTCATGACTTAAAGGATTACCCAGTATGCCGGTGTATAGAGATCACCACTGTGAGTTTGTAAGATTCCATAAGACACAAGGATGCAGAAGCTTTATCCTCTAAATTTCTCTATTACAGATTACCACAAATACACAAAATCACCACTAGCAAAGCGAATGTAATATATATATATATATCAAGCTACTGCAAATTACTATCAGCAATAATATAATATCAATCAAAGGTATAGGAACAACCAATAATAGCAGTAATCAATTGTATAGTAACAATCAGTAACAGCAACAGCCAAGTAGGTACATACCACTACAGCTTGCTATAAACTTATTAGTGAAGCAACATATCAACAACATTAACAGCAGATATAATAGATTATTTACATGGAGATAAACCATACTTATATGGGAGGACAAACTGATCACAGAGGGGAACCCAAATGTCCCAGAGGTGGGATGATAAACTGAACTGACCCCAAAAGGGGGCCCAAAGGAAGGCCAGTAAGATAACAGACAGAGTGTCCCTTCAGAGGTGGTCTGTGTCAGAGTCTGGAGTCGGCTGGGCATCCTCAGGGACAGTCTAAGCTCTCGCAGAAACCTGCTGAGGAGAATTCAGCCTGCTTAGGAAAAAGAAGTATGTCCAGCACAGGATGTTCTCAGAGAGAGAGTCTCTAGTTGGGATAAAAAAAAAGTCTTTTTTATAACATAAGAGGGTGTAAGACATACTACTTCGAGCAGCCAATAGATGCTGTTAATTTTGATTTTTCACCTGTAACGACCAGCAAGTGACAATGTTTTCTGTTCTTTCAGAGCAATTTTAATTTTCCAGACTGTTTTTCACCTTCTCAGATGATAAGGTGCTGTTTCAGTTCCTTATTTTTGCACATGGTGGTGGTATCGCGGGGTGTCTCTGGCTTCTATGTCCCCCAGTTTGAAGTTGTACTTCAAAGATGTCAGCTGCACTTTTCAAGGATGTTTTTGGTTCACAGGGCTAGTTTGTAGGCTTCAACTTCGAGGCTGGCAGGTCTTCCTCTGGCAGTATTTTTCAGCAGACATTTTCTTTGTCGCAGTAATATTCCCCTTCTAACCAGGCCACCTTTATTGCTGCTCACATCAACAACATATTCTTAAGGACTTAAGGGTTATCTTTGAAGAATTTTCTGCTGTCATCGCTACTTATGGAGCCCTAGCAAGGTCTGATCACCTAAGACAATTCAGAAGGACTGAGAAAGGGGACAGGAGGGAAAACAGAAAATATTTTAAATTCAAGGTGCACAGACTACGTAAAAGAAAGCCATTCACACACCTATTAAGCCTTCATTAGAGAGTTACAAGTTTTTCTCTTCCTTTCAGTAAAGACCTCAACCCTCAGCACTTAGCTTGATACTGAATTTTCATAAATTTGGAAATCCCACTGAACCAGGAAATAGCCTATCAGATAAAATCTGTGTCAGCAGGTTCAAAGAACAAAACTTTTTTCTTTCTATAGTTATCTAACAGTAAACAGATGCACATTTAATGATTTGCAGACAGAATAAAACACTAAGAAAATGGAGGAACAATTGGTCTTACCATGCAGTCATCTACCCAAGTAAGCTATTTCCATTTAAATCAAAAAGTGTTGCTTACCTGAGCAAGGACTTCCCATCTACATAACTTGCAAAGATGGAATTGAAGTCATCCCAGGAAAGTCTTACTTAAGAATAAACGGACGGCAGATAAATCATCTTTCAATGAGATAAGCAAAATTTTAACAAAATTTTATATCTGGCAGTATATTAAAAGTATTATACAGAAATCCTCCTGAGGAATCAACATTTGAAATACTCTCCAGGTGACAGAGCACTTTCTCCCTGCTGTATTTATTGTAATGTCTGGGTTTTTAATTGCATTTTTTCTTGTTTTTTTTCAAAATTGCTTTTTTTTGCCAATTTAATTACAGACCTAAGTTTGGAACAAACTTTTATCCATGGTGCATTCTATCTAGGATAGAACGCTATCTAGTTTTCTTGACTTGAAAAATCTACTTAGGAGCATAGTTGGAATAAACATTTATATACATTTACAAGTTTTTCTAAGCATTTAGATGTTCATCTACTACAGAGTCTCTTATACTACATGAAAGCCATTTGTGTTCAAACAGTTCACTGTTTAGGTAAGGAGGAATGTAATTGTGGATTTTGGCAAGGACTGTGTTTCTTATTTAATAGACTTCCCACAATATTCACCTAATTAAGAGCTAACTTCAAACAAAATATACTAATGTTGAAAATACAGAACCTTAGGAGTTTCAGGTAGTCACATTACCATGCACTAGCATCAAGGGATGAAAGTATATTCTTATCCCTATCTTATTTTCAGGAGGTTCATGAAACCTGAGGGCTGCTTCTGGCAATTCACCTGGATGCCCTTTTTCCCTTTTATCAGTTCCACTGTGTTTTACAAAATGTACAATGGCCTGTGGTGGCAGAAGATCACCCACAGAGTCTAAATCCAAGTCCAGCAGTGCACAGAATACACGTATGCAAGGCATAAATCTCAGGAGAGACAGAAAGTAACTTTTTCAGAATTACAAGTAGAAGGGCCAGATTGTGACATTGGCCTGCACTGGAGGGGGTATGGAATGATATTTGCTTGTGGGAAAACACACTGAGCCTTCCTGATTTCTGTAGGAGTTCCCAGCGCTCTTTAGATGGTGTGCTTATACTATCACACCCTGGTATTTTAGCAAGCTCTTCCCTATATGTCAAGCCAACCATAACATCAAAGGGGAACAAGAATGAAGAACAGTCTGAAGTGTGTCATGCACATAGGCAGCAACAGAACCCCTTTCACCTTCTTCATTCCTGCAGGTTTCAGGAATTCATCAGGGCCAGGAACAATCTGTTGTTTCTCGGGTTCAGCTACACAGTTTTAAAAAAACTACCTACTTAGAAATAAACCATAGCAAACTAAGTCACCATGAACTTTTTACATCTGTTCAATACATAATAATGAAGTGCAGGCTCATAGAATCCCCTTATTTTGCCAAGTCATTAGTTACATTGGCAAAGTTGATTTCAGGAAAAGGCAATAACATTGGACTGAAAATGATGTTTACTCTCTAGTTCTGTCACATTGTTTTATTATTACAAAAGTAAGTTCTAAGCCTCAGATTTCTGATGCCAGAAAGTATACATAGACAAGTGGCATGCAGGAGTGTATGTTGTTCCTTGAGAAAAGTAGGGTCTTGCTTCCACTACAGAATGAAAGCACTGAGAGGGAAATAAGACAAATATATAACACCATGGAACTTCATATTAACAAATTCAGGAGGCTTAAAAATAAGCTAGTAAAATGTAGGCACCCTAGACAACTGTGCTTTGCTGGTGAAAGTACTTCACTTAAGTAATGGTGCTTCCCACCCAGCAAGTCAGAGTCATTTGTTGTTTTGTGGTAAAAAAGTCATGCATTTTTACTCAGAATTAAAAGACACAAAAAAATTGATAAACAACAAACAAATAAGAAAGCACATACAAAGGAAAGTGCAGAACAAGGAAACCACACAGTTAGTTGTAGCTGCTACCACCTATTCACAAAACTAGTGGGATCCTATGGAAGACAGCTCTGAAGAGCAGAGGAGCTCATAAAAACTGGCAGGTCTTTAAAGACAATGTCCTCCAAGTACAAGAATAGTCCATCCCAATATTTAAGAAAAGAAGCAGAGATATTGGAATACCCATCTTAGATAAGCATGAAACTCAAGGCAGAGCTCAAATGAAAAAAGGCACTATATATGAGGTAGAAACAGGGACAGACTACAAACAATGGAGTTAGGAAATCCAAAGCTCAGAGTTGAGAGTTGCCAAGGGACATTAAGGGCAACAAGATCTTCTATTGCTACATTCATAATAAAATGATGAATAAGGAAAATGCAGGAACATTTGTGGGCCTTCATTGCACTGATAAACCTTAATGGCCTTGATGAGTTTCACCTGAGGTCTCTATCCACTGCACTCCTTTGCCCACTGCTCCAGAAGCTGCATTTCAGCTCAGGTCTAGACCTTTAGTCCTTGCCTAAGCTGCATCATATATATCCTTGCCTCCACCCTTGTCTCGTTTCCTGTTTTCTGGCTGAACTTCTACATTGATGATAGTTTGCCACCTGGATAGCCCCCTCTGACTCCTGCCTCTTCTCCCATCTCCCGCTGCTAGGTGGACCCTGGGCCCGGTTTACTATCTCACCTTGTCCGGAGACAGACTCAGGCTGGCCTAGCAACAGCCTGCTAGTACCTAGGACTGGCTACCAATAAGATGGAGCCAGGCCCTTCAACAGCACACAGTGGAAGCACAAAAAAACCCAGACATAAGTTGAAATAAGAGAGGTTCAGACTGGATGTAAGGAAAAACTTTTAACCCATGAGGCCAGTCAGGCAGTGGAGCAGGTTGCCCAGAGAGGTTGTGCAGTCTCCATCCTTGAAGGTTTGAGACATGACTGGCCCTGGGCACCCTGGTCTGACCTTGTAGCTAACTCCCCTCTTAGCAGGGGATTGAACTTGAGACCTCCTGAGGCCCCTTCCAAACTGAATTACCCTATGATCTTACAATTCTACCTCTAAAATGAGGGTTCTCACCTGAAGCGCACCTGTTCATGTTGATACAAGGCAAACCCTGTAGTAGAAGTTCATGTTTTAAATATTGTGCTACTCTTAGAAATCCTTTTCACAGTGTACATATATAGAATCAAAAAGCTTACATTCGACATTAAGACAAAATTTAAGAAGTGTATATAAAAGATAAAGGGAGTGCCAAAAGTTAACAACGCTACTGAACACACGATTACACAAATCACAGAAACAGGGAGGAGGCTGGACTTAAGGTTTGGAGAAATTTGCTCATTATATAAAAAAAAAATTCTAATAATAAAAGTAATAGTCATTATGAGTAGTCATTTGAGGTCACCTGTAAATCAGTTATAACTGAATGGATCATAATTGCCTTTGTATTACATAATAACCAATCTAATCAAGGGAATGACAAAAAAATGAAAAAGAAAATAAATACCCCCAAATCTACTGGAAGAATGGCTACTCCCATTACTAGAACGCAAGAAACGTGGACTTTGTAACATGTTACACCATAGTTCTTTTCTCTAACTCTAGCATATTCCCCAAAGAAGCAGAGCTATTCTCTTCCAACAGTAATTCTCCACTTTTTTTTTTTCCCCAAGTTTGCTCTCACTTCTGTGGTCTTCACCATCCCCATGGCCCCACAAGCTTCTCCAGTCTTTCTGCGTTGCTGCCGTGACCATGTCTGCCCTCCCAGCTGCTTGTCCTGCCCCCGTATCCCAGTTTATTGGCTATCATCCCACACAGTTATACTAGCATGCTTCACAGATGAGGTGTGTTTCCTCATTTGGGAACCAGTATCACTGTCTTCCAAAGAACTTGCACCAAACAATTGCACCTTCAAACTAACTAAAATTAATTGTGTGTTCTTTCCAATCTAAATATGCTGAATCTTGGAAACATCTCAAAGCAGATCTCTGATTTTCTATATAATCTGCTAGATACATCGTCTTTTGTCAAATGCCTTCAAAAATGTTTGGGTTTTTTGTTTCATTTGACTTTTTAGGTATCTGGCTTAACATTGACAACTGAGACAAATTTTCATTAGCACCGGATCTGAGAAAAACCCAAAAGTGGTAAAGAAACTCCTGGCAATATATTCTTTAATGGACATTGTCACTTACATTATTTTGATACAGGATCTTACTACTGCATAATTAAACATGCATAAGAGAAAAACTCCTTATATGACAGGAATTACACTATTAGTAATAAAATGCCATATTTCTATCTTTAAGTCCCAGGAATAGCACTTCCCCCCCTCTCCACCCCCCAGTATATATAATACATATTTAGACAAAATATATATTATATTGATATAGTTTCAGAATTAAAAAGTGTCATCCATCTGAGGAAATTCACTTTAAAGGAATTTAGCAGTCAAAATGAGAAGCCACATGAGAAGCCAGCCACAGCAACTGATACATTATTTAGGGCTAGTATCTTCAGATAATAGTAATCAACATGGATTAGGGCTTAGAGTTTGATTTTTAACAAAAAGAATCTTGGATGCAACTGTTTGAATTATTCAAGGAATAGTTTCATACCACAGAAATCAATAGGGAAAGCAGCACAGAAATTTTGTAAGATAGTTTACACTCTGTGTGTGGGGGGCTAAGAAGTTAAAGACAGAAGAATAAAGTACTGTGACTCATAGACCTCTTCCTCTGGAACCCATATGTTTGACTCATTCAGTTCCCTTTCTTCCACAGAGATGACAATGGTTCCATACTATGCAAGCATATGAGACTAATAATAGCATCCATCGTCATAACCATGCTATTAAGGCAGATGAGGACAGCAGGCGTAGTAAGAGAACAGCATTGTACATAAATCAGAGAAGCCTAGCAGACAAAAAAAAATTATAGAGGGATTCATTGCAAATCCTGTGCACTCACTTCTCCTAGAGTCTCAGTAAGGAAATGATCAAAGCCAGGATCTTGGAAACAATTCTGATATCAGCAGAAAGGGCAAAAGACAAAGTTACAGGATGGGAAACAAGGTGCTGCAGAAGTTCCATCAACTGGGGAACACGCTTCAAGGAATAGCAAGAAACAAGAAAGCCATAGGAAGAAATTAAATTGTTCTATCTATAGCATGATAGCTAGAGAGTTTGACAAAGTGTTGGAAGAATAAACGTTTTCCCTAAAGCAGAAATGTCAGTGTATCCTCACTAGACCTAGCTGTGTGCCAAGAGCTTCAACAGTTCCAACAAGGTGTACAACAGTATCCAGTCTATCATTTTAAATTTAAGAAGTGATTTTGAATCACTGAGGACCAATGTTATAATATGAAGGTCAAAAGATTCAAAAGAGAAGAACAACATACACTGCTGCACGTAAGAGGTCTGAAAAGAAAACAATAGGAGGAGAGAGAGAAAGAAATAGCACTATATTGACTGTTATTAATTTTAAGTATGAACATGAATCATTAAAGAAACAGCAAATTAAAACTGACAAATTCTCAATGGCAAAAGTACCCTCTAAGGTAGCAGATAGAAGGAAGGTGTATTTGTTGTGAAAGAAGTTCACAGCCTAAATGTTAACACTGTATTGTGTAAAAAGCCAAACATCTACTTCTCAGCATGCCTTCCCTAGAAGTTAAAAAGGGAAAAGGGGAGTGCCTCAGAAAACTGGACAGCCAAGGTTGAGCTGCAGGTAGCCAACCCAGACACATGCTGTTAAGAAGCACAGGGAAGAAAAAAAAAAAAAAAAAAAAAAAAAAGGAAAGCAGTTTCACTTCCAAAGTATCAGTGCTGCAGCTCAAAAAGAAATTGACACAATGAATTAAAAAGATACTGGTAAATTATTTCAAATTAAGAATATTAGAGAAAACTAGTGTAGAAGTTATATGAGTTAACAGTAAAGACCACAGATGATTAATCTACTCTAGATATTAATAAAAGACTAAATATTCATGTATGTGAATGATTTATATTTAAAGACATGTTATGACCTGCTTAGTTATCATTGATTAATCAATGATAATTAACAAGTGATTAATCAATGGATCTCTATAGAATTGAAAGAAAACAAGTTCCTACCTGAAAATAAGAACGTACATAAGCAAACATTCCAGAAACAACTGAATACCGGAAGACACTATTTGGCAAGAAGTATAATTCAGTCCCAACACACAGACAACTATGAAGACTGACATCCTTATGGAGACCTATAGAGTTGAGAGGACATGGCAGAGGTGCTGCCAGAAAGCCAGGCAGGGCTGAGATCGTACAGAATTATACCAATGGGCAGGTAAGAGCAGGAGAGGGCGATGCTTACATCAACCAAGGCTTAGTGCAGGTAAAATCTGAAACTAACTACATCACTCGAACAGCTGTCAACAGTATACTCAATGATACAGTACAGTAGGGTATGACTAATTTCTCGAAAAAGGCACAGAGTGATCAATTTCCAGAATTATTTCTATTAAAAAAACCAACAAACCCAAACCAACCAAAACGGAGAGAAAAAAAAAGGGGTTGGTTTATGCCATAATATTCACTGGAGCAGCAAAACGGCTTCAGATATTCAAAATAGGCGCAGGTGCACAATTCAACAGCTTTCCTTTGAGGCGATACAGATGGAGCTTGGCAAGAACTCTGACACGGTAGGCCAGGGGTCAGGCAAGGCTGGCTGTGCGCGCACAGCAGCCACAGGATGCAGGGGAGAAATGCATAATGCAAACACCATCACTGCAGGGAAAACACTGAGTATCAAAAAGGTACAGAAGTTGACCAAAATCATAATTACTCTGGGGAAAGCACACAATCATTAGGGTGCTATACCAAACAAATTTGCAGAGGTGATGAAGGCATGGGGCACCTTAGGGATCACTGTGGAATAAACAGCAGCCAGCTTACATTGCACCTTCTGACGCAAAGGACCAAAGAAGAAATGTTTCCTATGCAAAGTAGAAATCAGAAGAGCAGAAAGCTGAATGGGTCCAAATGGATCATCTCAGTGATAGCTATAGCAAAGAAAAATACAGGAAAGAAACTGAATTTTTATATGTCCAAATGTCTTAATAATGTACTATTGTAGGAATACTGCAGCTACCACTAAAGGCTGGGTGATATGATATTCAAGTTACTACATTCACTGTATAAGGTGATCAAGTGATGCACTGGCAAATGAGGCTGGATTAGAAAAGCAGCCAGCCAACCTGCAGCATGTCATTTGGCAGTTGCTGATTCTTGTAAATGCCCTTTGCATCTCATCTGCAGAAGGAGGGGATTTTTTTTTTTTTTTTACTTTTCCAGAAGAAAGCACATGAGGTGCTGGAAGGACTGCACAGAATGGATGTCATAACTGACATAATTCCAAAGTATAAACTCACAAGTCAGCAATATAACAAAAAATTCATAGCACCACCTAATAAACATTGTATTTGCAATATACAGCTGAATCTGCACTCATAAAAAAGCAAGTGGGAATCGCACACTTCAAAAACATTTTAGGAAAGAGGTAGCAGACATGAAGCAAGATCAAAGGAAAAATAATCAATAGATTTTTCCAGTATATGCACAGTTTGTCAAATATTTTGGGAGAAAGTAAAAAATGCCTAGTGACATGAATTTGTACTGTAAGGCTTGACATTTGCCACAGCATCAATGTTCAGTTAATGAAAATGCCTAGAACTTAAGCAGTTTGCATATCCTGGTGTTTAGTAAATCTCACTCACTCTCCCTGCATATCCTCCTTACTTTTTGTTACTGTTATCCTGCATGTTGTACAAAAAGTAAGTGCTGAAGGCAGAATTAATACTTTCAACTATGCACTGTTATATCATTAATTTCAAAATACCTAGTATTTTTAAGCCTACCCCTTACTTTGGGGTAAATAAAGGAAGTCCCAGAACGTGTTAGTTTTGTTAGGATCCTCCTGGATAAAAACACTATTACAATCCTGTTTTCCAAATTTTGAGAAGCTTAAAATATTGTAAAAGTCAGGAAATTTGCAGAATTGGAATTCAGATGTTATGTAATTACGTTTCAGAGTTTTCATCTCTATTGTATTTTAAAGATTTAAGAAAATAGATTAATATCAGCCTTAAAGAAGATTTTCTAGCTTGTAAAATCCCATTAAATTAAACAATCATTTCCAATGTATATCACAGTATTACATTCACAGTATCACAGTAAATACAAAAAGAAATATTCGTTGTTACACAATAGATTTAAAATAATTTCAGAGGCTATAGAGATTAGCATATGCTTTCACTACAGAGCAAATCCATCATTGAGGGTAGGCTTAAAAATATATGGTTGTGAATAAAGACGGAAAAAGTAGTGGTTGTTCAGTCCAGAAAAGAGAAGATTTCGAGGATGACTTGCTTTCAAATAAAGGAATGGCACTATACCCGGGTTCACAATCAATCATTTTCCAGGAAACTGGTGAAGATCAACAAGAAATAATTTTCATTTACAGCAAAGAAATACGTTGGACATCAGGAGGAATATTTTGTAACAATAAATTTTGAAACACCAGAACAAGTTCATAACTTGGAAATAAACCCCCCAGGGAAAGGTTAGATACACTTAATTTTTTTGTCACTGAATAGACTAAGATAATCTCTTGAAGTAATTTTGAGTCCTATATTACTATGATAGCTCCCAGAAGCAATTCAGGTTGTTATATTTTCTTTCCATTTAATAATTAATATTTTCATATGGCATTTCTTTTAATATATTTAGGCATTTGTCTCTGCAACTGATTAATTTCTCACTTTTTTAGCTATATACTGAAATGGAGATTATAGTTAAGATAAAAATAAATATTTTGGGTCTTCAGGTTTTTTTATGATCAAATCACTAATGAGTGAGTAAAGCTCATTTTAGGTTTGTGATACTTCTTTTTGAATAGCCCTCATATTTCTGAACAAAGTTTGATTCACTTCTGATGACCTTTTGCCTCCTAACACAGTATTTATGCCTTCTTAAATATATTTTTCATAAATCAGTAACTCACACCTCCAGTTTTTGTTTCAGTTTTTGACAGTTTAAGTTATCACTTGTCTGCTGTAACAGAGAGTAAAGCTGTTTTCATTGTCAGTCAAATCTTAATCTATTACTGCACTTTTGCTAACCTATGTAATAGTCTGTGTACAGATTATATCTACTCATCTTTGAGTGCTTCTTGATTTCAGTATTCCAGTCATTCACTCAAAGTTTGAATTTATTTTAATGATACAAATCTATACCTTGTCATAAAGTCTTGATACTGCTGATCTTTGTTGTTGGCATGCTGCAGTACTTTGCAGTGAACTGCAATAGAAGATAAACTTACCAAGGCAATTTTGTCTTCTTTATTTTCTTTTCACATATAAAACTAGTAGAGACAGAGCAATCTCGCTTGCATGAAAATTCTAGGTAGGAGGATGTATCCACAAAATAAAAACTTCTTGAGGTATCACGAGTAAGACCCTGCCTCCAGAGGAAAACAGATAGCAAACAAATCCTTGTGCAGAGAAAGATGACACCAAACCAACCAATTCAGCAAGAACAGCTGTTATCCAGAATGAACAGCAGAGTCAGCACACAGTCTAAATCCAAAAGAAACAAAATGTTGAAAGAAACAAAATATTGAAAGAAACAAAACGTTAAAAGAAACAAAACGTTAAAAGAAACACAAGTGTTTGCAGAGGCATGGCTATTTTTCAAGACTGTGAAAGAAAAGAACTGGATTAATAGTAGGTTTACTACAAATCATACTTAATGTTCTATTCTTGCCTATATAGAAGGTTCTCTGGAATATGATGACCATGCAGCTGAGTGAAGGATTATCTTATCTGTATATTATATTGAAAGTCAAAGTTATTGTTCCATGAATGCATACAATTCTTACCAATAGACTGTATAGCGTGCCTAGAGCAAGTACAACTGGTACACATACAATATAAAATGAAACATTTCATGTAATACCTAAAATTACGATAACTTCAAACAATATGTTACAAAATGGCAAATCCTTCAAGATTTAAGCCTAATGAAATCAAAGATACATAGGCTTAAAACTACTATTCGAGTTCTGTCAGCCATACTATTAACTTAGTTGGATATTTTTCATGTTGAATAGATTCTACTCATAAATGTCACCACAGGTATATTTGTTCACCAGAATGTGTGTTAGTAATTTCAAACCTCTGAGCAAAGGTCCCCCGTTGTGACACTTCTGCTGTGATCAGGATGTCAGTGTGTTTTGGGATTTCAGCTACCATGGCAGCTAAAATCCCAGGCAGAAGTTAAGATTCATTTACTAGTTTTTGATAACTCTAAATGAAAGGAAAAAACTGGAAAGAAAGAAAGAAAGAAAGAAAGAAAGAAAGAGCAACTAGCTTTCTGAGTCCAGCAATAAGTTATTCCTTAAATTAGTAGCCACTTCTCAGCAGTATCTACCGAAGTCCTTCACTGCAAGCATCTTTCCTTTTGAATCCAAATTACCTGGGTATCCCACCGTAAATAGGAATTGTCATTCGATTAATAATAGGTCTAAAGAAGCATAACACTGTAAAACCATTACCACAATGCTTGATTTGTCTGATTTATTCTTGCTGTTTTCTAGTCAGTTTGGAATGATGAATGCTTTCTTTTCATTATTCTCTATTTAGAACTATGCTTCTTGTTTTCTCTCTCATATTGAGCTGGCAAAAGGTGAGAATTCACCTTTGGGACAATTGAATTACTAAAAAAAAAAAATCAAACATGATTTTAAACTATAGATGAATATATTATTCCTCTTTATCCATACCTTCTTTCCTCCTAAGAATCCTTGCCAGCTCTTCTCACACAGTGACAGCACCATCTCTGCATGATCAAAATACAATACAATGACTTACAGTCTTTTTTTATTTAGTGGCATTTCTATTTACAGAAATATCTAAAATTAATAAAAATAGGAATTTCTAACTATTTTAGATTTAGGTTTTCACCTTTTGTGAATTTTACATTTTAAGAATTTTAACACATAAAAAAAGGGTGATGTTGGATCTTCAGGTTTTTCTTTTGTGGTGATTTCACTGGACGTCCAAATTCTCTCACAAAGATGATATTTTTGATTCAAGTGGCCCAGTAATCTGAAAATTGTCTAGTCTTACAAATAACTTTACTCCCTGCCCATGTGTAATTTCACAGGGCAGGCTTCATACAAATTGGATCATTGCAGAATCAGTTTCCAAATTCTTCAAGTCAGCCTAACTAATGCTTTTAGTCTTGATGTTTGGTTAACTTCATGCAATGAATTCTCTGCATATACTAAGCCCCAGTGTTATTAGCACTGGGTTTGGGGCTCTACTTGTTTTTCAACTCATTGGGTGCTACTTCCACTTAAATTCACTGGATTGAAATTAAGACGGCATTTAGGGAAGTGGTCATGGTTTTCTGTACTTCAGAAACTAAGCAGGAAATTCTGGAAAGAAAATATGAAAGGAAAAAAAAATGAATGCAAGGCAATGTGAGCAGCAACAGTACTCATGATCTGTCTTCTTCTTCAGTTTTTGTCTTGGTGTTTCTACAGCGTGTTTGAACTCCCACATAATCCCTCTTTGACTTTCTGCCAACTTTCCCTGACCATGACATTTTTTATCTCCTCAGTTCAGTCTCCAATTTTTGAAACAGAATATAATACTGGAAATCTAGTTTGAGTTTTAAAGGTACCAATGGAAAATGATTACAGTCTTCCCAAGAAAACCTCAGTTACACCTTTAAAAGAAAGCAGAGTTGTGATTTCTCTGCATAATAGCAGGGTGGCTTTGGTTGCACTGAAAACTGTTTACAAAAGAGGTAGCATTCTGTGACTGTGCCTCTCAACATGGCTGCCAGCTTTGTAAAAGCGGTTGCCAGGACTGGCTTGCTATAAAGCTCAAGGAAAGAAGCACCTAGACATCAAAAGTCTAGGGTACATTTCCACTACAATTTCTTGAAAGGGAATCCTTCAGCCTTATCCTTGATTATTCTGCTACAGTTTTAGAAGTTTGAATCCCCTTCTTAAATCCACCAGAGAGGGGCTGGAAGTCTAATATGCATTTCCTAAGCTTCCCCTTACACAAATACACTGATAACTCCGTGTAGCTAATTATGTCACCTGAGTAAAACACATATAATTAAAAAGTAGAAAAATGCAAATTTGTTACAAGCTAAAAAAATAGGTAGCAAGAATGCAGTGTGTCTTTCTAAACTCCATAACCATCACATTTGTTTTTCTGTTGTCTATGTCCCTCACACTGTTTCTTAGTCTCATTTGCTCAGTCCTAGATACAGTATTACAGCATGAGATACTCTTCCTTTCTGCTTATAGGACAGGTAGATAGTGATTGCCTTTTGGTTTACTTTTACCTACTGCCTCTAGTTAAATTTTTTGAAACCATAACAGAATTTAAAGCTTCCACCTATGGGAAGCTTTAAACATCTGTAACCGGTGTGATTGGACTAAGAGGTACACAACTGCCCCTGCTATTCCCTAACTGTTGTACAGGACTATCACCTCTCCTTGACTGAGTGACCACAAAACACATGCTGCTGACAATAGGCCCTTATTTAAGCATTTATGTATTAAACTACACATCCTACAGGAGATAAAAATACAAACACAAACAGCATTATGGCTAGTAGAAAGATGGGTCTCTTCAAGCATTTTTTTCCTATTCTTTCCCTGAAACAAGTCAGTCTTGGGATATAATGGCCAGGGGCATGACGGCTGGTGCATGACTAAGAAATCAAAAGCAGTTGTATGAATGGATGGCAGGAATCTTGCTAGCATCTTAACAAGATACACTAGTATTTAATACCAAGAGAGTTATGCTGTTGTCACAAGAATTGTCAATGCTGACTTTTCATATGATGTGTCTTCCAGGCAGGTAATGTGTTTATATGCATGCTCCCACATAATGCATATGCTGTATATTTAATGCAATACTGGAATTTAACTGCGCTGAGGTTATATGCCAGCTTTTTAGCAATGCACAGTAACACTATGAAAGCCATCTGTTAAAACTGTGGTAAGATTATAGGCACTTAAACTGCTAAATGTTATTTGCCTGTCTTTTTTAGTTCTCCTTTCTGTTCACTGAGACTCACTGGAGCATGTGTAGTATTCTGTAACTCACTGAAATAGGAGGTACAGTATTCAGACTAGTCTGCTATCAGAGAAACAGTATTATTTTGTCATTTTTCCTCAATAAGTCTCAGACCAATTGAAAATTATGAAACCTGGAGGCCACTGTTATTTCTTGACTCTCCAGTGATGGCCAGCTTAAATTTTAGGAACTTACATGGCGTTACTCATCCCAAACTTACGCTTGCTCTTCTGATATGAAGAAAGTGGTTAGCCAGAAAACAAGTACTGGTTAAGGTCAAGTTTGACTTGTTTGATATCAGTTCCGCTCATCTCATCAAGATTTTTTTCATAAGGGAGTTGTTCTCCAGAAAGACTGATGTTGTCTTCTTCAAGGAACTACATGCCTCTGTGCTAACTCAATCAAACTATCTCAACAAAACCAACCCAAGTTGGAGGGAAAGCAACAATACTGTAAGAGGAATGGGGTGCACTCAAAACCAGAATATTGTTTATAGCTTTTTCTTCTTTCTATTCTGAAGTAGAAGTATAAAAGCTAGAGAACAAAAGATGTGCGGAGAAGTGGTAGCTTTAAGAGTAAACTGAGTGATGTCCCTAAAAATCAAGGATTCTTACAGAACTTGTTGCACCCTTCTCACCTAAGAAAGTTTAAAGTTGGGTTTTTTTCACCAAATAAATTACAGTTGCAAAAAAACACCCACCCTTAAATACCCATGTTTCTTCTTGAATTCTTCTACCAGTTGTGTGAAACATTCCAGAAAAGCTGAAACCTTGTTCTCTTTCAAGATATCAACCAATCAAACTATGAGGTCTAATAGAGAATCCATAGTTTGTAAGTAAGATAGCAAATGTTATGTCACCAGGACAGGTTGTAAAGTATAAAGCCCCACACTTTGCATGTTAAAATTAAAGTAAGCTATATTAACCCTAATGGTAAAATTTTTCAAAAGCCTCAGTTTTCATGACTGCCAGAACTGAAGTTTAATGCAAGTCCACACAAAATGCAATGAAAGCCCACTTTTTAATACAAGTTCAAAGAAAATGTTATTTGTATTCATCTTCCTTTTACCTATGGAAAGAGAACAAGACTAATATGGAATAAGAACATGGCTTCATAAACTAATTTCAGATTGCTCTAGCTACACTGCAGATACTAGCTTTGCTTCAAACATAGTCTGCAGACATTTTGAAAAAGAATACATACTACTTTTTGGAATTAGGTCTTCAACCTGTTTTGAGACACTTTCATTAAAAAAAGCTGGTTATATTTCCTTTCTATTTGAGCCCAGTAAAGGGACACCTACAAATGTGAGTCACCAAAGGAAAACAGCATTTTCCAGCAAGGTCACAAGATTTTCTCACAGACCTTGCCAGTCTACTAAAACCCAATCCTTCAAAATTTAACATGTAGTCTCAAATTTATTGCTGTGCATCCTATTGAAGTTAGTAATACTTCTTAGAGTGGAAAGTATATACATGAATATTTACAGGATTGTTGCCCGACTATGCAGAGGGATAGCTTGTTAGATAAGGAGAGAAGGAAACAAGCACCCTTGTACTCATACCTAGGTATAGAAAGTGGTGACATATTCTAGCAAATTCCTGAGAGAAGTAGCCTATATATGAAGTGACAGATCCAAGTTTTATAGGCTCCCTAATAAACCACAAAACCTGTTTTCTGACAGCAAAAACAATACTCCCTTGAAAAGCACATGTATGAAATCTTAAAGTAAACACTAGTATTGAACAAGCTGCATATGTAAGAGGAGGGGTAGGGTCTGTCTGTCCACTAAACTCCATGGCAGATACGGCAGAGGAGATAGCCTTCCTGACTTTGTACAATGACATTTCTTTATGTAAGATGAATCGGATAAATTCCAACTATTTCAATGTGAAATTAAATTCTTATATATCTTATAATTTTTGGATAAGACAGTAGTTCAGGAATGCTGGACATCTTTAATGATTAATGTTTGTGATGCCTATACATGTACCTCTCAAGGGTAAATTTTCTGCATGGTTCATTATTAATGGAAATTGCATGCCTAACTCCCTGTACACCATGCAAAAAATGTGCTCCTTTACATCTATCATGATAGAAAAATTAGGAAAATATTTATTTTCCTATTTTAAAATTATATTCAAAGTATCTCTGATAAGTAGCTAATAAATATGCGAAACAGCTGAAGAGAAAAAGAAGTAAAAGTGGAAAGAGGTTCTAGCAACAGCTTCTTCTCGACACAATAAGGTGATCTTAATGTAAAGAAAAGCATTCTTTAAGGTTATATCTTCTTATACTTTCAAAACACAGAGTATATTTTCTTTGTTTCTCCAGTAGTAATTATGTTATATAAAGCATATTATGTACTTAAAACTACTATTAGAGAAGCAAAGAAAAAAACCCACAGATAATCTTTTTCCTACATTACAGAAACACATTGAAAAAGCATTTCTAGAGTAAGCAAGGTATAGAACCACAGTAGTTTATTAAACCTTGATATGAAGGGGTTCCCCATTTTAAAAATCTTGACTCTTGATCAGACAGGTCCCCTTTCAAAATACTGGTAAGTAATTTAAATGTTTAGTTTCTGAATAGTGTTGCTGAAGTCCACACTAACCTTCTCACTGCTTTACATATGAAACTTCAGTCAAATAAAACATAGAATCATAGAATATCTCAAGTTGGAAGGGACTCATAAGGACCATTGAGTCCAACTCCCTACTCCTCAGAGGACTACCTAAAACTAAACCATATGACTAAGAGCATCATCCAGATGCTCCTTGAACTCTGACAGGCTTGGTGCTGTGACCACTTTCCTGGGGAGCCTATAGCAAAATAAAATAACTGTGAGGTAAGTGTCATGAGATAAAAGAATATGTCATTTAACTGATATAAAATGCAATATCTCAGAAGACCTATCACAATAGTAAGCATAGCATCAAAGATACGGCCAGGGAAAAACGTTTTTTTAAATGAATAAAATTTTGTTTACAATATAAAATACACACAAATATACCATGAAAAATCAGATAAACAACAGTGGAGGGCAGAAAAAATTCCCTGGAAAAATAGTATTGCTTATATTGGGTAAACCTATATACCCATTTTTCATCAGCTTTTTCTGCTTTTTTTTCCCCTACAGAATGAAAAATACTGTTTGAGACAACCCATATGAAAGCACTAAGTAGTATGAAATTAAACAGCAGCTGTAACACTTGTGCAAAATTTAATCTGCAAAAAGTTGAAGCATCTAATCTTCCCATTTCAATTTATATCCCCAAATCTAAGCAAGGTGATTGAATGATGAGGTAATCTTATTTTTGTGATTTGAAATGGTTTTAAATGTAAGCTTTTTTTCCCCATTTCTCTTGGCTATTCCATATTACTGGTTGGGGAAGTAGGAAAAGAATTAATTAAATCAGTATTTATTATTTTATCTATTTTTTCTATCTACCACCACTTGACAGAACTTTGTTTGAAAGAGTTAAGAGTATGGTCTTACTGTTACAGTAATTTATTTTTCTAAATGAGAAGTGTTGGTTGACTGAGAGGCACTGTAAATATTTATGTCAGATTCCCTGTACAACCAGTCCAAACACTGATTGCATACAGCAGCTAGCTAGAGCCTCCATTCAAACTAAGACGGTCTACATACTGGTTTGCTGGCTGTAAAGAGCTTAAGACATCAATATTTAAAACAGTCCACGGCCAGCACACACCTGTAGCATTTTCCTTTTCTGTGAATAGATAGCAAGATTCAATACAAACAGATGAAAAATATAAACCTATTGTTTCTATACACTGAACAGCAAATATTATTCTCTTGTATTCAGGGGCTGAATAACAAAGCAGATATTTCAGCAAGTTCCAGCTAAAGAATAAACTTGCAGATCTCCTAATCCATCATATTATCCCACATGGACCAGAACATTCACTCACATGGAACAGCGAAGGGGCGTAACTCCACCTCAGTGGATCAATTCATGTAAAGGCCACAGGAGTTAATGGGACCATTAAAACATTTACATTTGAACATATGCTACATTTTTTACTCATTTAGTACCTTTGAAAGCTGTACTATGCAGGCGTTCTTGCATCATGCTGAGGAGATATGAAAAGGACACCAGGACAATAGACTTTCACAAAGACATCAGTAAAGCATCCTCAGCATTTCTCCAAGGCTTTGAATCATTAGGAAGGGAACTATTATGATGCTAGTTTTACTGTTATTATATTAAGTTTAATTGTATATATTAAGATTAATAAGCATGAAATACAAAGAAGCAGCTATAATGAAAAAGCAGCTTATCTGCGAATGCGAGGTACTGGCTGTAGTACATACAGATAAGGAAAGAAAAAGTAAAAGATTGCAGCAAAGTTTCAGTTCAAGTACTTTTTTCCCCAATATAAAACACACTATTCAATTTTGTTAGCTTCAAGAGATCATATAGTTAATGACATATAGCAGCTGAATTAATATATATTGGGAAAACAGTTGGAGTTGGAAAGAGGTTACTTAAGGAGTGCCACATGAGCATTACAGCCTATGTTGTTCAATTCATCTGAGAATGAGGTAAGTTGCTAAAACATGTTGATAACAAAATGCAGAATGAAGAAGGGTCAATCAACATGAAAAAAAAGACAGTATAATTCAGAAAATGCTGGAAAAACTAGCAGTAATGACTTATGCAATTCAGTGTAGAAAAGTGTAAGACAAGCCCAGGGCCAAAAAAAAAGGAAGGAAAAAAGTACAAGCTATCATACACTTTCTACAGTAATATGTTCCACAACACTGAACAAGCAGAAGTTATCAGGAAGCAGTGTATAAAGTTTTAAACCTTTCAGAATACTATCCAATGAGTGAAAAACCATACTGAATTATGGACTGAATAAATGCATGCATCATGTATAAGACGATAGAAAAAATTCCTCTGCAGTATTATTATAGCAAAACTGTATTTGGATATTTTGTATAGCCCTTGTCCCTTTCACTACAACTAAGAACTTGTGAAGGAAATCACTGGGATGCAGAGAATCAAAAGTATTTTCCATTCAAATAGGTGAAAGAATTTAGGTCTTAGGAAAAAAAACTGAAAAGCAAGAAGAGAAACACTGAAATTCTTTGAGTTTGTTATCTTGAGGGACATAAATGGCATGGGAATATTGGATTTCCATGAATTTTCTGACCTTCCATAAGATTTCCCTACAGATACCAAGCCATTCACACTGCTAAACAATATTATTGACTACATAACCTTCATGCAGAAGTTTGGTACATTAATTGAAATTTTTAAGTACCATTCTACCTTCTCTCTTTTTTTCTTCATATGGATATATCTAAGCAATTGTAACTTGAAGTTTTATGGTCATTCCTAATAGCGATTAGTTCTTTGACTGCTAATGACTGTTCTTCCCGCTGTGTCCATCACTGCCAGACTAGAACTATTCCCACTAATTTCAGATCAGTAAAAACATTTTTCTCCTCAAAGCATGAAACATACACAGCTCTAGATTGTCATTTCATATCCTTTTTGGTCACTCTAAATCATCCTTTTCTTCTTGTTTACATTTTAGGTTGCTAAGCTGCATTCCTGAAAACTTTCTTGAATTTCAGGTATCAGCTAGTGTAGTAGCAAAACAGATGCTTTTTCTTTTAATATTCCTCTTGAAGTGTGCCACAGCATGACACTGTCTCTGATTTTTAGGCAATGCTTACTTACTATTTGAGGAACCCACTTCACACTCACAGGACTCCTGAAGTTGGAAACACTGCATACCTGTTTTAGAAATGCATAATTTGCCAGTTTATTATTCTAATTTTTTGAAAACAGTATCTATACCAAAATCAACAGTAACTTTTATCACTGAATGCTATAAAGGTTAGTTTCCTGACATGGAACTTTTAGGCTACCAGAGGTCTGCCTATGCAGCATTTGCAGTATCAGAATTTGAACACAACACATTTGCTACATGCTGAGCTCCTCAAATGGAAAGCAGAGACATTCTCAACAAATATATAAGAGCAATATCATAGGAAAAAGTAATTAAATACTCAAAACTATCACCAGATGGGAGAGAAGTTGGTAAATCTAAATGACAGCTTGGTCATGGACAAATTCATACCGAAGGAAGAAGAGCTCAGCAATTTCAGAGAAATTTCTGATTGTTTAAGCGTGTACTTCAATGAAGTCATGTGGAAGGTGGATGATGCATCTGTGCATCACTGACTATATACTGCTAAGCCTTTTTCAAGTGGGACAGATACTAAATGTCAGTTGTATTATACAACTGACATATTCAGGACATGCTTTAACACCACTGTTCCATAAGAAAAGGTCACACAGACATCAATCAGAAAGGGAAGTTCTTCTTAAAACAATGTAGAGAAATATCTAGTCCATCAATACAAAAGTCAAAAGACTGAATTGCACAGTCCAATGTTGAAATAATGAGCAGCAATAGATGCTTTATGCACATAAGAATGCAAATGATAACAATTATAACCAGAAATTCATTTTCTATATCAATTATTTCCTTCACAAAAAAATATAATGCACTTAGGCTGATTCTTCTTGTCCATAAACTTATATTAACTGGGAGTAACACCAGTGAAGTACAGGAAAACTCAATTGCTCAGTTGTGGACTACTTATTGTTTCCTATTCACTAAATGTTCATTAATATTATTTGATACTGAATTTACAAATTTAAAAATCTCAAGTGTAATGTTAATACTTTAATGTAAGGCAAGTTTATCAATCTTAACTGATATCAGTAGAAATTACATAGGAGACTCAGGTCAATATATTTCAAGACAACGAATTTACTTCATACTACTCTATGAGCATTTTGATGTCAAAATTCATGCTTTTGGAAATTTGAAAAGTAGAAAGTAACAGAGATAGTTATATGTACATTTGAGGTCTAGATTTTCTTCAAGAAAAATCTGTACTTTCTGCAGTATAAAGAAAAAGCATTACTCCTCTTGATTCCAAAAAAAAATCCAAACATTATAGTCCAAGTAGATTTTGTTAGATTGTTAATTTAATGAAGCTTGTTTGGATTTGACAGAAAAGACACACTGGATTTGGGAAAAAAGGTTATATCATACATATCCTTATATAAGCCTGACTACTACTGAGTCTGTCTAGTTTTGTGAATGAAGTTTTAGGCAGGTAAGGACTGTATTTTTAATAAAACCAAGTGTATCGGGTCTGGCTGAGATGGAGTTAATACTCCCCATAGCAGCCCTCATAGCACTGTGCTCTGCATCAGTAGCTAGAAAGGTGTTGATAGCACACCAGTGTTTTGGCTACAGCTGAGCAATGCTGGCACAGCATCAAGGCTGTCTCTCCAACATTTTTGCCCCCCCCCCAATGGCAGGCTGGGGCAGGGCAAAATCTTGGGAGGGGACATAACCAGGACAGCTGACCTAAACCAACCAAACAGATATTCCATACCATATGACGTCAGCTCAGATATAAAAGCTAAGTAAAGGGAGACGGAAGGGGGGGGCATTTTGTCTTCCGGAACAACCACTACGCGTACTGAAGCCCTGCTTCCCGAGAAGTGGCTAGACATCGCCTGCTGATGGGAAGTAGAGAATAACATCATTTGTTTTTTCTTTGCTTTCGCGCGCGCAACCTTTGCTATCACTTTATTAAACTGTCCTTATCTTGACCCACGAGCCTTTTGTTATATTTTCTCCCCCCGTCCAGCTGAGGAGGGGGAGTGATAGAGCGGCTTTGGTGGGCACCTGGCATCCAACCAGGGTCAACCCACCACAGTCCTTTTTGGCGCCCAACGTGGGGCAAGACAACGGCAGTTTTGCATTAAGTGTTCTATAGCTAGTTATTAAGTGGCAAGCTCCTGTGCAGGTCACGGAGCTTGTTAGCTGCTTGCTTATCTCTAGCTTGCTGAGTTTGGGAACATGTTAATGCAAATAATGGCTGCGTGCTTTGTCCTGGCACTGATGGCTTTGCTGTGCTGTGGGAGCTATCTTGTGGGGAGAATGAAGGAACGCGGGAACGTGCTAATACAAATAATGTCTATGTGCTTTGTCCTGGCACTGATGGCTTTGCTGTGTTGTGGGAGCTATCTTGTGGAGGAGATGAGGGAACACATCTCCCTCTCCCTACCAGGCATTGATGTGAATGGTTTTATTATGCAGGCTCCCGAGGTCCTTGTTCACCCTTATGTAAGCTGTTTAATACTAATAATTAATACTGGTGGCATATTATGGGTATTGTGGAATCTGGTCTCGTCCTGGTATAAGAGAAGGCAAGTTTTAGGTGAGGCAATACTTAAATGTGCCCTCAAGCGACCGGTGCCTGGGTGGCAGGGTATATGGAAGGATTTGGGCAGATTCCTAGGACGGTTATCACCTCCCATAATCTGGGATTTTACATCTGAACAGGCAAGTAACCCTGGCAAACTGACACGCCACCTGATAGAAGGGTGCCTTGCCTATCCCAATGAAAACCAGCAGCTTCTCGCACTGTACTGGGGCCTGGCCTATGCCTACCGAGCCATAGTTCAACACTGTCAGAGGACCATGGTTGAGGCAGGGACCCAGACTGCATCTGAGGACACCATGCTCGAGATAGGGACCCAAACAACAACAACTACAGTAATTGCCCCAGTAGTGAAAAGGAAGCAGTGGACAAGGAGATCAACGGGTCCATACCATCGATTAGTGAGAGAAGAAGAAGAAGAGGAAAGGCTTGATCTAGAAGCTGGTCCTTCGGTAAGGAAATTGGAGGAAGGAGTGAGGGAACTTAAACAGGAAGCGGAAACTACCCGGTCCCTGACGTCCTCAGAACTTCGGGACTTGCGGAAAGATTACAGCCGCCAGCCAGGTGAGCGGATTGCTGCCTGGCTGCTCCGATGCTGGGATAATGGGGCTGATAGTCAGCAACTGGAAGGCAAGGAAGCCCAACAGCTGGGATCCCTCGCTAGAAACTGGGGAATTGAAAGAGGAATTGGAAAAGAGGCAGCAGTTTGCAGTCTCTGGAGCCGGCTTCTCTCAAGTGTGAGGGCAAGATATCCATTCAAGGAAGATCTTGTGAATTCCTCAGAAAAGTGGACTACCACAGATGAAGGCATCCAGTACCTGAGAGAGTTAGCAGTGGTGGAAGTCATCTACAGTGATCTAGATGATGAGGAAGTCTCCAAAGATCCAGAGGATGTCCTGTGCACACGGGCCATGTGGCGAAAGGTGATTCAAGGTGCCCCAGCATCGTATTCTAACAGCTTGGCAGCAATGTATTGTCCAGATATGGAAACACCAACTGTGGAGAAAGTGTCGTCTTGGCTCCAAAACTTTGAGGAAAATCTCTGTGTTTCCTCATCCCTACAGGACAGTGCCTTGGCTGTTAGGGATGCTCCAAGAAATCAGTCCTCTCCTGCCCCAGTCAGAGGGAAAGGGAGCCCAAGGCGTATGCCACGTGGTACACTCTGGTTCTTCCTGCGTGACCAAGGGGAGGACATGAGGAAGTGGGATGGTGAACCCACCTTTAAGCTGGAAGCCCGTGTGCGTGAACTGAGAGGGAAGACAGCTGTTAAGAAGGGGTCACCCAAGAAGAAGGCTGTCAGCGTAGTTGCTGTAGAGGCCCAAGAAAGCACTCAGCGATCCTCCAGGCATAGAAGAACTGAAACTACCTCCCTTGATTCTGGTGAGGGGACTTCTGGTCTGGTACCGCAAGGATCGGACAGTGAATATTCTGATGAGGAACAGCAATAGAGGGTCCCTGCCTTCGGCCAGGAGGAGGAAAGGGATGACCGGATATACTGGACTGTGTGGATTCGATGGCCTGGCACATCAGACCCACAGAAGTATAAGGCTTTGGTAGACACTGGTGCACAGTGTACACTGATGCCATCAGGATACAGGGGCACGGAACCCATCTGGATCTCTGGAGTGACAGGGGGATGCCAAGAATTGACTATACTGGAGGCTGAAGTGAGCTTGACAGGGGACAAGTGGGAAAAGCACCCCATTGTGACCGGCCCAGAGGCCCCTTGTATCCTTGGCATTGACTACCTCAAGAGAGGGTACTTCAAGGACCCGAAGGGGTACCGATGGGCTTTTGGTGTAGCCACTGTAAATGCAGAGAAGATCAAACAGCTATCTACTCTGCCTGGCCTCTCGGAAGATCCCTTCATTGTGGGATTGTTGCAAGTTGAAGAACAGCAGGTGCCAATCGCTACCAGGACGGTGCACCGTCGGCAATATCGGACAAACCGAGACTCCCTGGCTCCCATCCATGAGCTGATTCATCACCTAGAGAGCCAAGGAGTCATTAGCAAGACTCATTCACCTTTTAATAGTCCTATATGGCCAGTGCAAAAGTCTGATGGAGGGTGGAGGTTAACAGTAGATTATCGTGGCCTGAATGAAGTGACACCGCCACTGAGTGCTGCTGTACCAGACATGTTAGAGCTCCAATATGAACTGGCATCAAAGGCAGCCACGTGGTATGCTACAATTGATATTGCCAATGCATTTTTCTCCATTCCTTTGGCAGCAGAGTGCAGGCCACAGTTTGCTTTCACATGGAGAGGCGTCCAATACACCTGGAATCGACTGCCCCAGGGGTGGAAGCACAGTCCTACCATTTGTCACGGATTAATCCAAACAGCACTGGAACAAGGCGAAGCCCCTGAACATTTACAATACATAGATGACATCATCGTGTGGGGCAATGAGGCAGAAGAAGTGTTTGAGAAGGGGAAAAGAATAATTCAGATTCTTCTGAAAGCTGGTTTCGCCATAAAGAAAAGCAAGGTCAAGGGACCTGCACAGGAGATTCAGTTCTTGGGAATAAAATGGCAGGATGGACGCTGTCATGTCCCTATGGAGGTGGTTAACAAGATAGCATCTATGTCTCCACCAGCTAACAAGAAAGAAACACAAGCTTTCCTAGGCCTTGTGGGGTTCTGGAGAATGCATATTCCAGGTTACAGTCAGCTTGTGAGCCCTCTCTATCGAGTAACGCGGAAAAAGAACTATTTTGAATGGGGCCCTGAACAACAACAAGCCTTTGAGCATATCAGACAAGAAATAGCTCGTGCAGTAGCTCTTGGGCCTGTCCGGACAGGACCAGATGTGCAAAATATACTCTACACTGCAGCTGGGGATCATGGTCTCACCTGGAGCCTGTGGCAGAAAACACCAGGAGAAACCCGAGGTCGACCATTAGGGTTTTGGAGCCGGGGGTACCGAGGATCAGAAGCCCACTACACCCCGACTGAAAAAGAGATACTAGCAGCATATGAGGGGGTTCGAGCCGCTTCAGAAGTTGTTGGTACAGAAGCATATCTCCTCTTGGCACCACGATTGCCCGTGCTACACTGGATGTTCAAAGGAAACATCCCCTCTACACATCATGCAACCAGCGCTACATGGAGTAAGTGGATAGCATTGATCACGCAACGGGCTCGACTGGGGAAATCTAACTGCCCAGGAATTCTGGAAGAGATCATGGACTGGCCAGAAGGCAGATATTTTGGAGCATCACCTGAGGAGGTGGCTTGTGCCCAAGAGGCACCACCATATAATGAGTTATCAGAAGACGAAAGGTGTTATGCTTTGTTTACTGATGGATCCTGTCGTGTGGTAGGGAACCATCGGAAGTGGAAAGCTGCTGTGTGGAGTCCCACACGCCAAGTCGTTGAGGCCACTGAAGGAGAAGGCGAGTCAAGTCAGTTTGCAGAAGTGAAAGCCATCCAACTAGCCCTAAACATTGCTGAACGAGAAAAATGGCCGGTACTCTACCTCTATACCGACTCCTGGATGGTGGCTAATGCCCTATGGGGGTGGCTACAGCAGTGGAAGAAGACCAATTGGCAACGCAGGGGTAAACCCATCTGGGCAGCAGCATTGTGGCAGGACATTGCTGCCCGTGTAGAACACATAACTCTAAGGGTACGTCATGTAGATGCTCACGTGCCCAAAAGCCGTGCCACTGAAGAACATCGAAATAATGAACAGGTAGACAAGGCTGCCAAAATAGAAATAGCTCAGGTGGACCTGGACTGGGAGCGTAAAGGTGAGCTATTTGTAGCTCGATGGGCCCATGAGACATCGGGACATCTAGGGAGAGATGCAACATATAGGTGGGCTCGTGATCGAGGGGTGGACCTGACCATGGAGGCCATTACACAGGTCACTCATGAATGTGAAACATGTGCTGCAATCAAACGAGCCACCAGAGTAAAGTCTCCCTGGAACAGAGGGCGGTGGCTGGGTTTTCGATATGGCGAGGCCTGGCAAATTGACTACATTGGACCACTGCCGCGAACACGCCAAGGCAAGCGCTACATACTCACCATGGTGGAAGCAACTACTGGTTGGCTAGAAACATATCCTGTAAACCATGCCACTGCCCGAAACACCATCTTAGGCCTCGAAAGGCAAATTTTATGGCGACACGGTACCCCAGAAAGAATTGAATCAGACAATGGGACTCATTTCCGAAATAACCTCATAAGCTCCTGGGCAAAGAAACATGGCATTGAGTGGGTGTACCACATACCCTATCACCCGCAAGCATCTGGGAAAATTGAGAGATATAATGGACTGTTGAAGACTATGTTGAGAGCGCTAGGCAATGGGACATGGAAACATTGGGATACAAATTTAGCAGAAGCCACTTGGCTAGTTAACACCAGAGGATCTGCTAACCGTCCTGGTCCTGCCCAAACAAAACCCCTACACACTGTGGGAGGAGATAAGGTCCCCGTAGTGCACATGGGGAAGTGGCTGGGGAAGGCAGTGTGGATTGCACCTCCCATGGGAAAAGGCAAACCCATTCGTGGGATTGTCTTTGCTCAGGGACCTGGGTGTACTTGGTGGGTAATGCGGAAGGATGGGGAGACCCAGTGTGTGCCTCAAGGACATTTAACCTTGGGGGAAAAATAATCTGTGATGTGAGTTGTATGTTGTAGGAAGTAATGTAGCAGGAATGACCTGAACTGCAGAGGAATGAACTTCGCAAGGAACCAGACAAGTGCATCGGTGACCCAAACCAAGCTGGTGTTGGGGCCCAACGATTGAACATACTGCTTCTCCTGTCCTGACCACTCATCTTGATGGATGGGGCTCAAGTCATAACCTGTATGTGAACATCAGGAAGAGTGGAAGAAGCCCATGGAATATCTATCTCTTAAAGGACAGGGGATAGTAATTAATAAGAATGTATAAATCCGTACCTTGGGTATAAAAGTGGTTTAAGTATGTAGTTTCAGTTGTAAGTGTTGGTGAGAAAGGATTTCAGTAATGAGAATTAAATACAATAGTATGGTTAGAAGATGTCTGTATTAAGTTATGTGGAACCTGAGCAGGACGCAAATGGTATGGAATAAGGGGTGGAGATTGTATTGGGTCTGGCTGAGATGGAGTTAATACTCCCCATAGCAGCCCTCATAGCACTGTGCTCTGCATCAGTAGCTAGAAAGGTGTTGATAGCACACCAGTGTTTTGGCTACAGCTGAGCAATGCTGGCACAGCATCAAGGCTGTCTCTCCAACATTTTTGCCCCCCCCCCAATGGCAGGCTGGGGCAGGGCAAAATCTTGGGAGGGGACATAACCAGGACAGCTGACCTAAACCAACCAAACAGATATTCCATACCATATGACGTCAGCTCAGATATAAAAGCTAAGTAAAGGGAGACGGAAGGGGGGGGCATTTTGTCTTCCGGAACAACCACTACGCGTACTGAAGCCCTGCTTCCCGAGAAGTGGCTAGACATCGCCTGCTGATGGGAAGTAGAGAATAACATCATTTGTTTTTTCTTTGCTTTCGCGCGCGCAACCTTTGCTATCACTTTATTAAACTGTCCTTATCTTGACCCACGAGCCTTTTGTTATATTTTCTCCCCCCGTCCAGCTGAGGAGGGGGAGTGATAGAGCGGCTTTGGTGGGCACCTGGCATCCAACCAGGGTCAACCCACTACACCAAGCTATAACTGGAAGTGTCTCATTATCCGTATCCCCATTATCTTCTAATAATTTTGCTTCTTATAAATATAAATTTGTCTTTCCTCATTGGAATTATCATAGAGGTTTCTTCATGAAATTTAAATGACAACAGCACAAATAACTTACAGGCTTGTTAGCCGGTCCACTACAAGTTAGGTGGGTGGGGATAGCTTGATTATATGAGAAAGAGAACTGAATTTGGAAGCAGGAAGAGAACATGTACGCTACAAAGCTCTTGCGAAATTCCTAGGTCAGTGGAGTGGCAGTCTTAAACTCTGCTGTGAGGATTGCCACAATTTCCGCAGCAATGAGAGAAAGAGACGAGAGATGCACAAAGTGAGGAGAGAGAATCACCATCTAAGCTACAGATCCAGTCTCATACTGTTTTCATGAGATAAATGAGATTCCAAACCAAAGGAACACAAAATTGCCACTGTAACTGAAAGAGGGCTTTTCTCCCTTCAAAGGTGAACTAAACAAAAAGTGTTTTAGTTAAACTGCTCAGTGCCACAATATCAAAATTTCCATCCCACAACGTTCCACCAGGGTTGTACCGTTCTCTTCAGGAAGATGCTAAGGAGAAAGACAGCATCAAGGAACACGTGCTTTTCTTATAAACATTTAATACTTAACTGTTAAGACTTAAATTTGCCCCCTATTAAGCTATTATACCCATACATCTATTATCTGTTTGCTCTAAATTATATTTATTACAATTATTTTATGGTGATCCTAGTGTTCCTCCGTACTAGTCTTAATACTCCTTGTCAGTTTGCAGAATCTTAATCAACTTTCCAAGATGCTCTGCTTCTGGTCAAGTGATAGTTTTCTCCAAGCAGGGTCTCAAGTAGAACTTAATCACAACTTAGTTGCAGCAACAGAAGAGATCTTTTCAGGTAGTGGTGACCCTAACAGTACAGTGAGAAAAGGGGAAAAGTTTAGGCTACTTTCACTGGGAGAAGTAGCAAAATGTTTGTTTTCCTACTGAAACTGATATGAATTTGAACTGCCACTTGGAAAATCCAGGATTTGATAGTTCTTGATTTTCCTGTGTTGAAAATAAGGGGGAATTTAACTCATTTACAAAGCCCCATAGTCTGCAAAAAATTCAGAACTACAGAAAACACGGGTTTTTGAAAGCAATTTAATTTAGTACAAGTAACCTGCTGAAGGAAAATTCAGTTGTCAATGAAGGAGGAAAATTTTATTCTAGGTCCATAAAAATCTTTGCAAATCTAATGCTTTTATTTGTTCCCTCTCATATTTCTAAAAAGCACCAAACCCCCATTATGCTTTCAATCATTAAATTGATAATTCAATTCATTTGAAGAAATCCTTGTAGGTAAGGATATGTACATACTACCAAGCAACAAGACACAATAAGAATGGCTCTGCATGACAAAACTGTTTATTTGGAAAATATTACAAGCATATGGGTGGGGAGGGGTTCCTTAGACTAACTGTAGTCCGGTTTTGTGTATTAAACACCCATGAGCTGGTGAAGTGTGTAAACTACATTCTCAAGCTTGCATTATGATTTAGTTTCACACAGAAGAAATCCAGCTTGTACACTTCCAAGACCACTCCATGATGTTAAGCAAAGCACAGTAAGTGTAGATGATCTGGAGATTCACTGTAACATCACACAGGATCAAAAAATAAAACACACCAACTTAAACACACCTTAAAGTTTCCATACAGTCAGAAGTTAGAAAAGTAGCAAAGTGCCTGCATAGTTTTAAGCACAGGAATGGTCTCAATGCTTTTGATAGAAAGGCTCTTAAGTTCATGAATTTGGCTAAGTTTATATACCTAATTACTTGTACGCTTTGTTAAAATACAGCCCAACATCATTCTATGAAATTGGTTTTCGCATTGCAAATCCATATAAGTTAGGTTAAAAATTTACATGTTCTGAAACTCAAAAAAGTCCTGCACTTTCTTATTCATGTAGATAGTTCATTTATCTAGCTATTTGTTTCCCTTAAAGCACAGAAGTACTTTCAGTGACAGATGTCTTAATGAAAAGGAATATGGAAACATCCTCCTCATCTTCTCTCAAAAGTATGAATACGCAGTTAATACCATCAGCTTGGTAATCAAATGTTAGAATGACTAAAAGGTTGGAAAAACATCATTAATGGTGTTCTGAGGGTCACCTAGCCAAGCCAATATTTTCTGTTTCTACAAAAACTGTGGAAGAATTATCTCACTCTTGTATGACATGTCAAAAACTGTTAAGGATACAAAACATTAATACATTTGAATTTCAGGAAACTCAGGGAATGAGATAAGGGGTTTTTTCCTTCTCATTTTTTTCATCATCCATAAACTAGGGTGGACTAGCATGGACCTCAGGGAGTACAATCAGGTAATTAATCCTATAGAATTATTTCTGAAACGGGAACATCCTTGTGGTGAGTATCTGTAAGCACGGAATACACATCTCTAACTTTGTTACACCGTACTACCAATCCATATAGCCAGACTATGAGACTATGAAAATACTATAAAATGAAAATGAAGACTGAAAAAGAGCTATTTCATGGTCACATTTGGAAGTGCAACTTATGGTCTACAATGACAAACAAAACACTTATATTGGCACAATTGAAAGTGTCAGACACTTGATTTCTGACACATATATAATAATAAAAATTGTAAAATCTTCAGCCTTATTCATGACTGTAACCAACAGTGAATGACTAATGATAACAACCAGAATTTCAACTAAGCTGACTTTACATGTTAGTTTGTGTAGTACAGATAAACGTGTTGTTAGCTAAATGTAAAGCAATTGTTGCACAGTATTAGTCAAAGATCTAACGCTTACTGGAACTTGCAATGTGTTGACTGGGTCCCTTATCAGAATACCATCAAAATGATCTCCATGAAGATCTCACATATTTTTATCAAATTAGACTGTCTAACCTCTCAAAGGAGTGGTGGAGTCCAACAACTACAGGTGAGGGAGGTTAAAGAGATTCCTTAAACAGTACGAACTGCAAAACTATGCACGGCAAACACTGACCCAAAATCCCTGGAGAAAACCAGGCCAAAACATACTAGAGACCATAGCTCTCATAAGGTCAAGTTAAAAATCCCAGAAACTCCTTTGCCTTTCTAATTTCGGTACTGTTCTCAGTGTAAAAGATTAACTAATGGTGTACCATTATTAAACTATGTAAAACTGCTGGATGTGATAACCTCCATAAAAACTTGAGATCAAAAGTTACACTTTGGTAAATATACTGCAGTGAAGGCCAGAAAATTCACAAACAGGCTTAAGTTTGGACAGAAAACTGGACCTAGCAGCTACAGGAGAATATAGTTGCTTAGCAGTTTTTCGAGATTGTTCTAGTGCCTTCACTTGCAGTGACTTTACGGTCATCTTGAAACATCTGACATTTTGGTCTTGATCTACTACTGTATTATGCTGGTCCGTTACAAAGGAAATTAAAGACAATGGCTATACTAATTGACCTCCTGTTGGGTATGGAGGAAAGGTCCATTGTTCAAATTGCCAACTACTGTAACTATCATACACTGAAAAGTCTGAAATGCTCAGCAATAGTCATCTGCATGATTACCTTGGCTTCCAAACTAGTTGCATAAGAATTTTTGGCAATGAAATCCCTCCAAATTCTGTGTTTGTATCAATACTTTCCATGAGTAATACCCCATCCACTTCCTTCTGTAAACGTATGTGCACAAATCACAATTACAGATTAGGCTTATTCTAAGGGAGTATCACTCTTGAAGTTGATTCCACAACATTAGAAATCTAGTTCAAGGTGCAGGGACTGAAACAATCAAGAAGCTGTAGAATTTCTTCAGCAGTACTGCAGTACACTCAACTACACCTGAACAAGACATAAGAAAATTATGTGAAACAATTATGAAGAACAAAAATGATCCCTACTCTATAAATTTAATCTTCTTTAAATACCTCGAATAAAAATCAAGATTTTTTTTTTCTTTAAGAAAGATAGGCATGTATTTCAGAATGCTATAATGATAATTAGTTTTGATATGCTGAAGCATTTTCATACATCAAGACATACTTTGGAGTATAAATATTGGAAAAGTATCCATTCTTACCTTCCATTTTCCTCATGTAGCAGATGCATGAACTGAACATAAATAATATTTCTTATTTTTTCTCTTCATCTTATCTTTTATATAATAAATAGTTATTGTATACTGTTAAAGTGAAATATTATAATTATGTAATTAACCTGTTTTGCCCTCTGTGAAATGCAAAAGCTATAAATACAGAAGCAAATCAAACTGAGTTCTGCTGTAGGCAAGAAACCAGCCTCCAGTGGATAGCCTGCTGCTCAGATATCGTTTGTTAATTTCAGTCTTTATACTTTCACAGGAAAAACTAAGGGTACACAGGCCATATAGTTCTATTTAGCGATTTTCCATAGTCTGGTACTATAAAAATCATTCTGATCTTAGGAAGTGAGACATAACTTAATCCAATTAATTCAAGAAGAGAAAAAGAATCCCTGTTGTAAGTGAAACATTTCAGACAACAGAAACCCAGAAAAACAATTTTAAAACTGACATTTTGTATGTGTCTCTACGTAACACTATTTCCATACACAGCCTCTAGCAAGGGCTGATTTTCAGTCTAACTCATTTTACTCTTATCATCTGTCACTTAAAAAATTACTGACAATAGGCTACAACACAGTCCTGATATTAATAAAAAACTCAGGAAGTAACTTAGACCCATAAGAAGCAAAAATCTTGTTTTCTATGTCACTATCTTAAAGTGCTGTTAGTATCATCATCTAACAACTGAAGTATTAATGGCGATGAAATGCAGTTGCCACAAACCGATTTTGTGATTATCAGGGAACTTAGATTTGCTTTAACAAGTACAAGCACTTTGAAAACTTCTTTATAGTTTCTTGTGCTCCTCTGTCACAAATATTTTCCTTTATAACTTTTGTATCTCACTGCAATAGAAACTTAAATTATGGATGCTAACCTATTAAATCTCCTGCATTACAATTTTTCTATGGGAAAACAAGTAATGTACCTCCTAATAGCTGCAGATACTGCAACATAGATTTTCTTTTATTCTTAATTCTCGTTTCCAAGTAGCAGCAAACTGTCTGACTTGATTGTCCTGTATCACAATGGCGAGCGATATAATGAAGCACTTTAAGGAACAGTTATGTAGAAGAGGAGCATTAAAAAATATGCCATGTTCACTTCTTTGCTTGTTCATTAAACAACATATTAACAGGGATTGCTATACTGCAGGTCTAGAACCAGAATTTCACCTCTGGTAGACTTCATAAAAATAAATTTAGGAAACTTATGAATGTTTGTATTTCATAGATTTCTGTCATTCACATACATTTCAATATGATCACAAACAACAATGTTCTGCTTAAAAACAACTAGAAGTTCTACTTGCAACATAATGTAGCAATTACAGTAACAAACTCCTCTCATCTACTCTGAAACAAGAAGTACAATTCAACAGAGACTGACAAGTTGCTGTATTTTACATAATTCCTTCAGTTTTGTTTCTTCCCAAACATACTTCCACTATTTTTCTTCCAAAGACGGATGAGGTCAGTTGCATATTTTGGGCTAGTAACAAGTAGCAATGTGAGTCATTCTTTATCTTAGTAATGGTAATGTCTGTTTTCATTCGTGATTCACTGGATTAACACAAGAGATTCACACTCTTCAGGGGAAAAAAATCCTGAAATTTCACTGACTTCATTTGTGATGATTACATTTCTGAGATATAACAGATTTAAAAACGTTAGGTAAATATTTCAAAAGAGCAACTAAATCAAAGCTAATAAGCTAATACAAAAAGAAAGAGAAGCAAATAACTGAATTCTAATAAATGACCAAATAAACAAAGCCATATTAACATCACTGAATTTGAAAAATCAAAGACTTAAGAAATTCCAGGATTCAGAATTGCCTATGGAACCTTAATTTGTCCTCATTCTGCACATACATTATAATGAGGTATTTAATATTGATATCAAAGGTAACCACTAATTCCAAGTGGCCAATTTCATTACACAGCTCTGCGTGTTCCTAGTCCAGTTCACACTGGCTTTATGACGTCTGCAGTACTTCACATTTCTGCAGGTATGACTCTTCAGTATGAAGTTGGAAACTGAGAAAAACAAGCATTAATGCCAATTTATTACCACTGTAAAAACACTTGGTTTAAGTGACTTATGTAACAACCCAGAAGAACTCTGTGGCATAGTGAAACATAGTCCAATTCTCAAAGGCATCATTAAGTTAATCTAAGACTGTATTTTCCTCTTCTTTGAGACCTCTGCCATACTGATTACACATTTTCCAATTTTTTTCAGCTAATGAATTAGAGATTCTATTTATCAATGTCTTCCTTCTCCCCAAAACCATGAATCATCCCTAGAGCTACTCCTTGGGCTGAATGAGACCAAGGCTCTGTCTTATGTGGAGGAGGGGTGGAACAGGATGACAGATGGACAAGACATGGAAGAAGACAGAAGGAAGGGCTATCACGTAGTTATAGTTCACCATATAAAAATAAAAAAGCAACGTAAAGACTGTATAACCAACAAGTCCATTTCTTTCATTACGAACACCTCCTAACTGTAAGATCCGTACATACGGTACATGCATGTATTTCCCTAAAATTTATGAAAGTGAATGAGGGGAAAAAAATATGTTATCACATTGATACACATACAGATCACCAGAAGGCTAAGAGTCTTTAAATCGACCTTACATCTTTTCGCTTGAGCTCATCAGTTAGGGAGTAATATAGTAAATTAGTGTTCACTAGAGGGGAGAGTAACCTCATATATAATTTATCATGAATTTCAGATATTTACTAAAAGCAGATGCATTATGAAAGTGAGATACGTTGAGTTTCAGGTCCTATATAGCAATTTGGGTACATACATTTCTTCTTTTTGTCTTAAAACCTAAAGTTTTGTTACTCTCCTAGTCCTGTCTCATCCACCAATAGCTACTTTTATCATTTCCCTTTCCATTCCTCTGGCTTCTCAGCTCATGCTGCATCAGTTGTACTTATCTCGATTCTCTTTTTCCATGCTTTATGTCTTTTTTTTTTTTTCTCTCCACTCTCATCATTTTTTATTGCAAGACTTTATTTTCTGGTTCTTCATCACCACACCTTTTTGAAGCTCTACTTTGTTTTCAAATTTATCTTACACTTATTTCCCAAATCATGTTCTGCTGGTCCTAAACTCCTTGCTTGGATAATCACACACTCCTTTCCTCCTAGTGTCTCAACAACATGTTTCCATTACTTTGCTTTTCCTTACCAACAATTTATCTTCCCCCAGATTTCAACCTCAGTGTTATCCCAGCCTTTTTCATCTATTCAGCATCTAGTCCTATTTTTATCCTGACCTTCCATCACACCTGTGCTTTTCCTAGAGCTAGCCTCCCCAAAACATTTGTCTGAATATATTTTTCCTTCCTCCCTTATCTATTTTTCCTCCTTTTATTTTGCACCAGGTAACATCCTATTGATTCTGCCTAGTGTCAGCAGATTAAAAGACAACACAAATCTCTGAAACCAAGGACCTGGATCTATTTCCCACTTCTTGGGTACTGTGTTCTCTCAGACCACATCTGCTAGGGAACAACAACGGCTCCCTAAGAAAAGTTGAGCCAGGAACACAAGGATGCCCAGCCCATCAGGACAGAGGTCTCACCAGCCACAGCCCAGTCCCACAGTACTCAAGCAAGGACAGACCCAGAAGTTATAGCAAACCCCAGCCAAGAATCCAGATCACAAGGCAATATCATGGTAATAGAGCAGATCAGAGATCACACTACAAAGTCAATCTGCAGGTCAAGGTTAGGATCACCGATCACTAGGCAGGTCCATAAGATGAGACAAGCTAAGATCAAACCATTGATTGAAAGCCAGATCAAAGTATTCCATAACCAGGTAAGAGCAGGACTAAGCTAGAAACCACACTTCTCTAACACAACTCAGGTTAAATAGGGCTCCTGGGCCCATGGGTGTGGGTGGAGACCCCAGGTGAGGTTGGTCAGGACCATTAAGGCTTATTAATGCCCTCAGCATCCTGACTGCATGTCAGGGCAAAAACTGGAGTACACAATTTCTCACATTCCCTGGTTTCTTGTTAAAAAGAATTTTGGTGTGCATGCCACAACACAATCAAGTAGGTCTTCAGTAAGGACAATTGTGGCATCAAAACTGTTTAGACACAAGCTAAGCAGAGTCTACTCTTTCTGCTCCTAACTGTAGTGTCTAACCTTATGTCACCCGACAAAATTGCGATCTCATTCTCATTGCTAGAAAAAGCAATAGTAATCCAGTCTGGCTGTATATCACTGCTACATCATCTAACTCTTAGGAGAACATTGAGTAGAGACAAAACGTGTAGAAATTTTAAAGGCTATGATCTATTAAGTCAGTCGTGCATTTTTTTATTTCCTTGGGGCTTATGCCTTGGGCTGATTTTCATACAGACAGCAAAAGAAACACTCTTGACAGAAAGGCCCTATTAAGTCTTAAAACCTGTTTTAAAAGCAAGGATGTGCCAGAACAAATATCTTAGGAGTCTTTATGTATGGGCAAAACAATGTATTTGTTCAATTCTTTGAGTCTTAGTCTGGATCAGCTAAAATACTTTGACTCGTATTTGAAAACATTTTCAGATAAGGATGCACTAATGTGAAAACCTTAGTCTGAAAAAAAACAAATGTTGAATCTAAATGTTTAGAGCCTCTTTTTAAATCACCAGAACATATAAGAAAATCATTGTAAACATATGGGTGTCAGTAATCGAAGATGCTCTTAAGAAAGTAAAATGGATGACATGTTCTACAGAATGAACAACTTCCTTCTGACTGAGTTTTTGAATATTCGTCACCTCAGCTGGGTGCAAGAGGTTTTTTTCAACACATCACATAATCTGTGCATAAGTAATAAACCACAACACAATTAAAAGTTACAAAGCATCAGAAATAACAAAACAATAGATAACTGGATAAATATATATTTCAAAGATGTTAGCTAGGATGTATTCTAAACTATATGTAAACACATTCATCCAAGCATATTTAAAACACAATTAGTCTCTAATTCCATGCAGTAATATGTTTTTATAGCAAACTGTAATGTACACTATATGCACTTAAGTTATAAGGAAATAAAGGTATAAAAGGTGTTAAAGTTATATAGCTCTATAATTTTGTAGTTTGGGGTAAGGAACTTTAAAATTTCTTCAAGTAGTTGCTGCTTAGTTAACAGAAGATGCAGGAAAGTACACAGTTTTGCTAATTATCAAACACTTAGGAGGAGGAGGAACTAACTAGAATGTATGGAGAATCATGTTACCAGCACCATTTCTTCTGTGTCTTCATTTCACAAATTACATGGATGTGAGGTCAGGTAATGAATAAAATAATTCTGCTTCCACTCCCATTGGTAATTCTTTTCTGCAGTTATTTTCACCAACTCAAAGTATACATTAGGTACTTTTCAATAGGAATGATACCAGCTTGGTATGACCTTGGTTCACTTTGCATTGGCATTGCATTGAGAGTGTTGTTTTATAGACTTTTTTCTCTTCCAAAAGCCAGCGAAATATCTCACATTTTGATTGCTTTATAAATGGGACTTCATCCCACACATATTTTATATGTAGTAATTGCAGCATGCAATTCCTTTTACTTGGTTCATCTTACTAACTAACATAGAACAAAATTTCACTGAATTCATAATATTGCTCTGGAACTGATACATACTGTATATTTACACACCAATATGTTTTATGGAAATGAACACATTTCTTCACGGGAGCATATTTTCAAACTTCAATTGCTCTTTACTGAAGCCAATTTTTTTCAAACAAAAAAAAAAGCAATGCATTTCATGTCTCTATATTTTTATTCACGCCAATATATTTTCACAGTTGGATAGATTTAACTAAATTAGTAGTTACAGTATTTGTTCAAACCAATGCATTTTTGCTGGCATCTGCTAAGTAAATGTTATCCAATTTTTTTTTTTAGGAATCAGCTTCAACCAAACCCACATCATTTAAAACAACAGCAACTCACCTCCACCACACAAAATTTCTCACCCAACACAAACAAAACCCCAACTCTTCTGTTCCAGCTGCTGAAGTATGGTAAAGGGGTAATGTAAAATGCAAATACACAGACTCAATCAAGGTACATCTGATCCTCTGATTTCCACATAGGACCATAACAGTGCACTGGGCAGGGAAATGCACTTTCTGTGGTGATACGTGTTGCCTTCTGGAGAGGGACCCTCCACCCTAGGGAAGCCATGCTGCCACTTTCAGGTAGGAGGGGGCAAATATAAGAATAAAGGACTTGCCACTGCAAGAGTTGGCTGTTGTCCAACCAGATATTTCTTCAAGGCTAGGTGGCAGCTGCATGGGGGTTTTGTCACAACATTTTTGTATTGAGCCATGTAAATAAGTCTCACTTTCCAAAGTACTATTTTAAATGTGATTGTGAGTGTTTAGCAGTATTGCAGGATAGAATCTGTCTCGTAACTTCTGTCACTACCAGCTTGCCTTCTCCATACCTCATTTCCCATGGGGCTTTGTTGTTGTTGTTGGAAGGCTGCAATCATATTTTCACTACTTCTTCACTACCCTCTAGATTATACAAAATTTACTTAAAAATATATATTACAGAACATAACACAGAGCAAGTGTTTCTAGATCTATGTTTCACAGCTTGTAATACTGGAAGTTTCTCTCTCCTTAAATTCTCTCTACATCTTCCAGTGTTTGCTGAATTCAACAGAACCACAATGTTTTGTCAAATAAATACGCCTTCCTCAGGTACCATTTCCTCTCCCTAATCACTGACCACTGATGTTATCAAGGAGCATCATTAAAATCATGATTATCCTTTCAGATCTTGCTTGTCTTTCAAGGCAAACTCTAGAGGTAGACTGACACAATGCAACACAGATGGCTCCTTCTAGAGGAGGTTGAGTTTAGCTTGTCAGAGAGAAGCCCAACGTCTTGTTGATCAGGAGAAAAAAACATGTGCAAGCAAATTAACAGAGCATGTAGTGGACCAGGACATGAAGTGGTTAGTGACCTGAGCTGTCTATCGGGGCTGCACACAGTTTCGTCAACTATTCACCAACACCTGTGAAACCTATGCCTTCTAGAAAAGGATGAACAGGAAATAATTGAGAGGAAACAACTAAGAAAGCTGGCTGCTCTGCTAGAAGAAGGGTTTGTCTGCTAGTTTTTGAGTGAACACAAACAAGAAAAAAATTGTGAGGTAGGAGAACGCAATATAAGATCTCTGCTGAAAGTGTAGGGGAAGCTGGACAACTTGCTATTTACCAATTCAGAGAGAGGAAAAACGTGCAGAGTCGTTCTGAATCATGCTTGGAGATTAAATTCTTTTGCTTTGTTTAGCATTAGGAGTATTTGTAAGTATCACCTTGATGGATATCAGGATAACGCAGAAGACCTTTCTTCTGGTTCTGATAAAATGTTTACCTTCTGCATCTGGTTTTCAGTGCTATCTCCTGTTGATATTTTAGGGTATTACTTTTTACTCTGTTCTGAAGTGTATTTCCTGAAAAGTCCCTGTTGCCCTTTTGGTCTGGAAGTAATGAGGCTTCTGGTCATTCTGTGCGTGAGCTCCAGCGCCGCAGACCAATTACAAAGTTCTGTCCCATACACGTTAGGTTTAGATGTAAGCTGCCACTGAATGTCATAAGATGTGACACTACATTTACATAAACTGTCAAATTAACATACCTGCATTAACCAGAAGAGAAGTAGTATGACATCATATCTGGCAGTTCTAATGATTTTAATCATAAATTTTTCAGATATATAGTTGGTCAACTAAACCAGGGGCTTCTGGCTGTGATTTTTTTCTCTTTTTGAAAAATGGACAGAAAAGTCATTTTACCATATGCAGCATAAAGACCTCTTGATATTCCTCTCCACTGCAGTGGTTTATTGGTGGGGTTTGAACCCCAGGTTTAATTTTTTAATGTTTAGTAAAGATTTCTGCTGTGTGGTGAAGAGCAGTAACGCTAACCCCCTCCCCGCTGTGAGCCAGCTTTCTATCAACATGTTGCTAGCTCATTTCAGAACCACTTGAGCCAGAAGAGAATGGTGAGAACCAGCATTTCTGCTTATGCTTCTGACATGGGGTGTGATGTAATGTCCATGTTACTGGGTTCTGGGAGGAAAATGTCAGCTGGTGTTTCTAAACACGCAGATCAACTTTTCCAAATGTACTAACATGGCAAAGGCTTGGAACCCCCATGATGTACAGACAGGCGCTTCATTCCCACATCTGCCAGGGGACCTCTATTCACAGTTTCTAATCACTAAGCTGGGAAGACACTTGTATCTTTCCTATAACGCTTCCTGGAACAATACTACAACCAAAAGTACGTTTGGTAAAAAGTACAGAGCTGTCAGTTATCATAATTAATGCAAAAGCACTTCAGGATGGATTACAGTCCTGCTTTAGTGAAGGGTTTAAATTACTTATTTTGACAGAATTGCCTTTTTAATTTCCTCCCCCAACTGAAAAAATGCAAGTTTTGAGCATTTTTGGACATTTTTAGTGCTGCCTTAAAAATGACTTGTTCCTTTTTGTAAGACTTCTAAAATATGTTGAGAGTCATTCCCTGTTCCATTACCATTTCACATGCACTGAACCCTAAGAACAGGGGTAAAATCTTTGCCTATTGTGTGTTTTTTTAGTAGCAATAAAAAAAAAACAGGCAAAGCAAGTATCTACTCAGCCACCAGAGAGAGACTTCAAATGCTTCCCTGTCCTAGGGAACATTCCAGTGCAACATCTTTGGTAGTCTTCAAGTAACCTACTAAATAAAGGCATGGAGATGTACGTGACGTACATTTGATACAAAATCACACAAATGACATACCTTTAAAATGTAATTCTGTAATTTGATTCTGTACTGTGCGTGCCATCTTTTGAGATAGGGGGAACTCATTGTAAATCCTGATATAGTCTCAACTGTTGCTAGGCATAATCATCACTTCCTAACGAACAAAGTGGAAGATACGACTACAGAACACGTAACTTCCCAGATCCCACTCTAGTGCAAGCTCTTTAAGGTGAAGTTGACAACTGTTAGCACTTCCTTAATGATCTGAGACAATTCAGAGAAAGGAGCTTTTAAAGAGCTTCCCTCTCCTATAGTTAAGACTATTTCCTCACCTGTTTATCTCAGTAAAACTCTTTGGTGTTAAAGAATGGGACATCAACGTGGAAATTCAGAGAGGTACTGTGTGAGACATACTGCATCATGTTGGAGAGCAAATCTCCATAGAAAAAGGATGGAACCAGAAATGGAGAAACAACTGATCAGTATAAGCATTTGGGTGCAGGGGAATCCTGCTTTCTCGAGATAAGGCAACACAATTCCCTCCATAGATGTTTACAGACAAATCCAGCAGCTTAAAAATAAGGTATTCTGATTTCAGTAAGGGGTTTAGGCAAGAGGTGAATGATACTGTGTAAACACCAAATGAGCAAACATGAAGAGGTAGCCTGCCATCTTGGATTTCTTACATTCAGTGTCTTATCTTTTAGACCATAAGCAATTTAGGACTACCAGCTGAACGCTACAAACCCTCCCAAAGAAAGCCTTCAAATAAAAAGCCTTCTCCAAGCCGTTCAGGGGCCAGGAAGTTGCTTATTGCCATTGTCTGGGCACCTCACAAGAAGAGCCGCTCTTGTTGCTACTGTGGAGAAGGTATCTATACACGTTTAATTCTGAGGAGACCGGAGACTCAGACAAGTTTTCTTTCACCTGCTGCTTTCAGGGAGACGGGAGCAAAAGCAGAGGGAGGAGAAGGGGCTTTACGCCTCCCTCGCAAGGACCCAAGCAAACCGGCTGGGCCCTTCCCACTGGCCGCAGCTCGCAGGTACTTCCCCCCCGTTCGTCCCTGCCGGCGATGCGGAGGAGCCGGCCGCTGGCGGCCCGCAGTCTGGGAGGGGAGCCGGCCCTGGCACCCCCGCCTCCGTCACCTGCAAGTTACTCTCGCCACCGGGGCAGCCGGCGGGGACGCTGGATTCGCGCCGGCGTCCCAATCCCACGGCCCCGCCGTCGGTGCGCCTCGCCCCCACCGCCGGCCCCGCCTGCCCGCGGGCTCCGGGCCTCGCTCCTTCCCGTGCCGCCAGGATGGGGGACGCCGGGCGGCGGCTAACGCCTGTACCGCCCGCCCGCGCTCCCCTCCCCTCCCCTGCCGCCCCGCCGCCGATCCGCCGCCGCGGCTGGCGGCTGTCCCGCCGCGCAGGGAGGCCGCCCAGCGCCCCGCCGAGCCGGGGCTCACCCGCCCCGCCCGCGCAGCCTTATCTAAGGGCGCTAACGGTCGCGCCGCAGCCGCAGCCCGGGGCGCGCGGCGACGGACACCTGCCACTCCTCCCCGGGCGGGGCGCGAGCGGCCTCCCGGCGGGCGGCCGGCCTCCCCGCCGCCCCGCGCCGCCGGTGCGGCAGCCGGGAGCGCCGGCCCCGCCCCGCCGCCTGGCGCGCTCTGCCCCGGGGCGGCGCCTCCTCTCCTCAGGCGCCCGCTGCCGCTGCCGGCCAGCCCCGCGCCCCGCCGCGTGCGCCGCCGGCCGCTACTTCAGAACCGGGTCTGGACAGCGCCCCGCCGCCCGCCTCCCCCCCGTTCCCCGGTCGCTCGCCGCCCATTGGCTGGAGAGCCGCCGCGGAGCCGGCTCTCCTCGCGATTGGCCCGAGCCGGCTGCCACTCAGCGGCGCAGGAGATAGGGTCTGGCACCTCGCTCGCGGCTGAGGACTTTGAGAAACGCCCGTTTGTTTTGTAACCTGGCGTCTCGCGCCTCCCCTGTCACCGCCTCATTGGCGGTCCGGCCGAAGCCGGGGACTTTCTACTGGACAGCCGCCGACGCCAGTCACACGCCCACCTGAGGGGGCGGTGCGGGGGCCGAGGGGCGTGCCGTGCCGGTGGAGGTGTGGCCGAGCCGGTGGCAGGGGCGTGCCCACGGCACAGGGAGGGCCGGGGTGTGGCCCCGGGGGCGGGGAGAGGGGCGCGGCTCCCGGCAGAAAGGGGCGGGGCGGGCGGCGAGGGCGGGGCGAGGCCAGGGGAGCCTCGCAAGCGGAGATTGCCCTTGTGTCTCGAGCCGGGAAGCGGCTGGGAGCGGAGCAGCCCAGCCTCCCCGCGCGCCGCGGCGCCAGCGCAGCCCCCCCCCCCCCCCTCCGCCACCCCTTCCTCCCCCCCCCCCCGCTGCCGCCGCCCGCCAGCGGGACGGGACGGGATAGGAGAGGCGAGCAGACAGACGGACGGACGGACGGACGGACACGCCGGCAGGGGCAAGGGGAGCCAGCGGGGGCACCCGGCACCGCTCCGCGGGGGGAACCTGAACCTGCCTGGCAGCGCCGGAGCCAGCGGAGAGAGCCGCTCCCCCCTCCTCGTCCTCCTCCTCCCTCCCCAATCCACCCCCGCGACCCTGGTCCTCCTCCTCCTCCGCATCCCACTGGATACAGCGAGGGAGACACTGCGGCGGAGGCGGCGGCGGCGGCGGCTCCTGCGGGGGGAAGGAAGCGCCCGGAGAGCGGAGCGGCGGGAGGCTGCGGATCTGCGTGCCTGGCGCCCACCCAGCCCGAGGGGAGCCCCCAGGATGCGGCTGAAGCCCGGCGCACTCCTGCGCTTCTACAGCCTCTGCGGGATCCTCGTACAAGGTACCGCCTCCTCCCCACCCCTGCCCCGCGCGCGGGGAGGGACCCCGGGGGGCACCGCCGCGGCCCGGGGTATCCCAGGCTCCCCTGCCCCCCGCCGCCCATCCCCCCCGCCGCCCCTCTCCTGACCCTCCCTCCCTCGCCCCTCTACCGGCTCCCCCTCCCCGCCGCCCTCTTCTCCCCGGGCGCCCCCAGCCTCCCGCTCCGGTAGCGCTATCCAGCGCTAAAGCGCCGCACGGTTGTTAACCCTTCCTGCCCTTCCCCCGTCAGCCTCTTCCCGCCCTCCTTCGCCCTCCGCGCCCCCCCCCCCCGCCGCCAGTCGCTCGCCAGCCCCTGCAGCCAACCCTTCAACTCCCCGTCACCTCCCCGCTCGCCCGCCGCAAACGTGCCCCCGAAAGTGCGAGTGGAGCCGCAGCAGCGGCGTGCGCGCTGCAACAACATCCCGGGGAAACGTGCGGGCTCCAGCCGTGCCTCCCCGGCGGGGAGACGGGGGAGTTGGCGGGGGGGGGGGGTGTCCGTGCCTCGATCGCGCCGCCGCCGAGAATGCGTGTCTGTATGTGAGGTATAAAATACATGCGTAGGGTAATCGGATGAGCCGGGGGTTCGGAAGCGGATCCCTTCACCATCCTGCTCCAGGCGGCTCATCCTGCAGCTAGTTTCCAGACTGAATGCATTCCGCTCTCCCTCCTCCCTACCGCCGCCGCCCCCCCTAATTAACGTTACCCGTCCAAGTCAAATGTAGCGGCCGCCGCGGAGGGAAGCCCGCGGCAGGCTGCTAGGGTGCCGGTGACCGCCGCGTCTGCCTGCGGGAGATCTTCCCTCAGACCTCTCCCGCTCTGGGGGGAGGCGAGCCGGCGGCCGAGCCCACGGCGCTGCGCTGCCACCGAGAGTTTGCCCCCTCAGCGGCGGCGGGATGGCGGCGCAGCGTCCCCGTCCCCCGCCCCTGCCGCCCTGTGGGGCCGGGGCGGGGCGGGGGGAAGGTAACGGTCGGGCGCGAGGGTCGGGGAAGGCGGCAACGGCGGCGGCGGCCCCGGCCCGGCGGGTGTAAACGGGCTCGGGGAGCCACCGCGCAGCAGCTCGCCGGCGGGCGCCCACTCCTCAGGGCGGCTGCGGGGAGACGGCGGGGCGTCTTTCTCCCCGGCCCTCGCTCGGCGTGCGGGGTGTTTCAGTTTGGGAGGGAGAAGCGAAGAGGCGATTAAACTAAGTGACCTTGTAAGGTTGTTTTTTTTTTTTTTTCTTCTTTTTTTTTTCTTTTTCCTCTCGCCTCCGTCGTGCCATTTCGCGTCAAGTTTAATGTATTTCGCGTTTCCCTCGGCTGCGTCATTTGTCGGGCGATCTCCGGAGGGAGTAGCGGCTGGCAGCCCGTAGCGGGAGCAGAGGCAGCCGCCCGGGTGCCCGAAACACACGAGGCTCGTCCGTGTCCCCGTCCCTGTCCCCAACCCCCCCATCGGCCAGGAACCTCCGAGTGCCCCCGCTCCACCTCCCGAGGAAGTTACCGGTCGTGGAGGCGAGAACGAAGGGAAGGGGGAGTGCGCTTGGCAACTGCAAAGGACAGTTTCATCGGGCAGGTTATTTGTATTCTTTACCAATGTTTATGAGTTGCCCGGTACGTCACTGCACAAGGAGCTGCTGTGTTGGTGCTATACAAGATTATTTATTGGGGCATGTGTGGCGGGCTGCACCTGGGGGTTGGCTCCTCTCTGCCTTTTACATTTCCCTGTGAATTGTCAATTCATTGCCCTGCAAAGGAGGGGGCGGGGGGGAAGCGTCTGGACTGACTTTCTGTCACCAATAAAATCGGGGCTGCTGCCGGAGGAGGAGGATTTGATCTTTCCTAAGATGCAATCAGCCGCATTCAGCGCATCGCAGTTTTGAGAGTAAACCAGTGATTAAAAACAGTGATGCCTTTCACAGCAGTTCAGGGAGTATGCCAGGCAAAATGAAACTCTACGAACTGCATCAGGTAAAAAACATGTTGCAAGAAAAGGGGCGTAATACACAGCTGACTGTGACTTTGTGGAAATAACTAGATTGGGCCTGTCCTTGCAGATGGGGAAAAGCGATGCTTAACATGATACCCAGCTTGCCCTTCGTGTGTATGAAACATCTCCCTCTTTTCAGTTTCTCACACAATTATTTTTTTAGCTCCCGATTAAAAGTTAAGTCAAAAATACTTAAGCACTCTGTATACTGCACTTCAGCAGAGTGCTGTTTCAGGAGGCACTTTTGCTGGGCACTATTTAAACAAAAAAAAAGGCGGGGGGGAATATAAAGAACCTGTAACCCTCAGACAGCAGCGAGAGGAAATAATTACTACTATCCTTCTCTCCAAGATAAAGGAGAATGGAGAAGAAGATGAGTAAATATTTTCTGGGAGAAGACTGTCCTGAATAGTGACTGTATCTAACAGAATATCAAATTCTTTTGGTCCACCTTATAGTGCTACTTCATAAATCTTGTTTTCTCAGTTTCTGCCATTTATTTTGGTACAGCTAGCAGACACAGTTACCATATTAGACACATTTCTTGTTGGCAGCTTTATACCTGCATTTAAAAGTAGTTTTTCCCTGTTGGCTTGCTTTGCTTCCCTGAACTGTGTTATGAAGTGGCTCAATGGATTTGTTAGATTCCTCTGATTTTCTGTTTGTGGGCCATGGGATATGCAGGTTTTTCATCAGCTTTGTACGTGAATAAGATCTTTGTTCTGAGGATTCGAAGCACTTCTGGATTGTAACTATGGATTGTTCCTGTTAGTGAAACTGAAGCTAATTAAGTTTTAAAGACCAGGTGACAAAGAGTCAAGCTGATGTGTGTCCTGTATGGAAGTGTGCCTTTCTGGCATGATCTGTGGAGAGACTTGCTTAAGGAATCTGTGCTGAGTGCTGATGAAGCGTCAGCTGAGGAAAGAAGACATAGAATAATGCTTCTCAGCTTGTGTGTGGAATAGCATTAACAGCAAGCAGTCCCTTCAGAAAGGGGGCAAACAAGAAGTAAAAGAGTCCAGTGTCAACTGCTTGCTGTGAAAGGGGAGTGATGGAGGTGGAAGAGGGAGTAATAACATGTTGAGCTGAGAAGCGGTTTGTCAGCTGAGTTTGGGTATCATATTAGTCTGCTCTGCCCTCTCTAGCGTTTGCTGTGAAAATAATAGGATCTCTGGCTGCTGTTGTTCTTAAGTTGTGCACTGTAATGATTCTGGAATACTTAAACAGTGTCCCAAGGGGTTAAACTGTTATGTATGTTTATAGTCAGCCTTACATTTTTGTTTCATTCTGATTGTTTTTTCTGCTTCATGAATTTAGCCTTCCTTAGACAAAATTTAACAGTTGGAGGACAGCATATATTTAGAATAACTCAAGTACGTCATCTGAGCTGTTTTTATGCAACCTGACAAGTAAGCTCTTTACAATAAAGACTTATCATGTGAGAAACTAATATTAAAAATAGTTTTGTTGGATTCATAATACACAGATACAGGTTAAGATTATCCTGGAATTGTAGCTGCTGTAGCCCCCTGCTGTGTGATAATGCAAATGGCATCTAATGCCTTAACATGCTTTGCTTCTGAGAAGACACTGGATAGTGCTGTATGTGGTAGCAAATGATCTAGTTTCAGTAGTCTGTCAACACCAGGCAAATCTCAACATGGTTTCTTCTGAGTCTTCCAATGCTTGCAACCTGTCTACTAATGACAATAATGTAGGGACACTTTAATTTGTCTGAAACTGTGATCACTGATGCAACAAATCAGTGAAGACAGATAATTGCTTACGGGTGAGACTCTTTTCTTCGTAAGCCCAGATCTATTACAAGCAGAGTTTAAAAAAAAAAAAAAGGCAAATATGCAAATGGGTACTACTCAGATCATCTAAGCTGATTTAAGATGAAGTTGTCATACATTACTTAATATCTTGTGTATCTAGATTCTATTTTGAGTTTTCAGTAGGATTTCTGTTAGCAAAATCTTGGCAACCTAAAGCTGTATGCATAGGGATTGTCTTGACACCTAAGTGTTGTTACACTAATACAGTGTACAAAAGTCAAAAGCATGTTGTTGTAATTCTATAAGTTCTGTAGGGTACAGACAATTACAGAATAGAAGACAGTAGTTTTGATACAATCTTTATTTGGAATATTTTACCCACAAGCTGAAACTTGAAACATAAAATGTATCACTCTACTTGATGGTGGCTGTTTTTATATGACTTCAGTCAATCTAACCAAGGCTTGGTAGGCTTATTAGCTGCTTAGTTCTCAGGTTAGTTCATATTTTATGAATTCTTTTGCTTGAGTTCTTCATGTATTTTTATTGATAGTCATCATATAGCAGTTCACGTTCAGTTTTGGAACATGAAGTAACTAAACAATCCAAATGCCCATTGATGACCTCACACAACTTCCCTGAGGAATACATGAATAGGGATCACTTACTCTGATAATATTTGTCACTCTTACACTCAAAATATTTGAGTTTCTATCATCAACAGTAAGCAGTTTTGTGGTCTCTCACTGAAGAAGTAACTCCACAGAAATGTTGATCAAGAGAAGCACCTCTGCTGAAACAAATACATTTTTCTTGTTTACTTTCTTGTTAGTTGTCTTTTAACTTTTTTATTAATTTCAGAAGTGTAAGACAGTGAATCTCCCTCTGCTTTTAAATTTACTTAATTGTTGGTTGCAATTCCATTATAATGTACTATAAATGTCTTTAAGCCATAGTTTTTTGTTATAGAAGACTTAGTCCTCATAATTAGCTTTCCCGTCACTGTGGCCTGATCCCACTATTGACAAAATGTGTTGAATGTGATTACCCTTACTCTTTCCACCAAAGAATTAATCTTTTAATATTGCTATGCAAAGTCAAGATTGGATTTTGAGTTGTTTTTTGGTTTTTTTTATGTATGTGTCACAAATGGTGATTAAGTAACTGATAACAACTGTATGTATGGTAAAGAGATGGACACGGACATCAAGTAGCTGCCAAGAGAATAACAGTGCAACCAGAGTGTGGTTGACTGTTAGAACGATGATTCCCTCTTCATCTAATATTTGAAAAGTAGAAATAGAAGATGCTGTCATTGTCCTCTTAATGCATTCTCCAAGAGAAAGAAGGAATACTTTAATTTTGTTTTAAAACATGAATCTAATGGCAGGCTTATTCTTAGACACTCTCAAAACAATGGAGGGTCTTCTCTAGGGAGAATGCCACTGACATGCTTTTTAAAATACACATTCCAAAACAAATGTAGAATGGTAAAACTATTAGACATAGTTAAATTTGTGTCTCTTGGGATTGCATCAATATTAAGTATGATCTTAATGAGCATATCCCTTCTTCCCAAGGAGTTTCTGAGGTGTGTCTGACAGGAAGAAAGGCAAATATCAAATTCCCGTGGCAAGGGGTAACTTGTAAAATCATGATTTCTCTCAGGAATCTGCCCTTAAACAATTTACCTTTCTATACAGTGAAAAAATTTTGAAAAGAATTGAGTATTTTCAAAAATGAATATATGTGTCTTTGCAAGGTTTCTTAATGTTGTGGGGTTTTGTTTGTTTTTGTTTTGATTTGTTTGTTTTTGTTTTGATTTGTTTCATTTTTTCTATGAACCTATTTCAGGACCTTTTCCCTTCATTTTAGAAATGAAAATCAAAGACTAAGTCCAAATGATTGCAATTTCTCTTATGTTAATGCACAATAAGTTCAGGATGGGTGCTTTAATTGTCAATACATAGGACGCTATCATATTTTAAGGGGGGAGAAGAAGGAGCGGAGAACATGTACTTCAATGACAAAACAGAGTGCTAACACTGAAGGCTGTATATTGCATCTTCCAGTGCTTTCTTTTAATACTACTGTTTTGCATGTAGGATTTTCTAACATAGAGAACTTGGAACAGGAAAAAAGGATTTAGTGAAGAATGTAGGTAGTTATTTTTCTTGTGGATGGACTGGAAGACTCCCTGTTTCTTCCTTTAACGATGTCTGCCTACCTATTGTCCTATCTCCTTTCCCTAACATCTGTAAATGTGGAAGATAAGATTACACTTGTATCCTTTGCCATCCTTTTATTTGCAAAACTTGAGATATTGGGATCTATGTAAGCCTTATTGAGGAGCGTTTTTGCTGTCTGACAAGTTTGGGATTTCTGAGGGAAAGACCATTTCTTCCTAACCATGAGCTGAGTTGTATTTACTGCTTTCTAGTTTAATCAAATGGCTCTTGGAGAGTGTGAATGCCTTTATAGCTTTCACATTTTAAGTAGCAGCAAATCACTTTAAATACAGCTTTACATTACTATAAATGCATAAATTTAACTTTTTTCTATTTTGTAGTACTCGGTTTAGGATTCCACTTTTTTCTTACACAGCTGTTAAAGATTATTAACTGTCCATAGGCAGCTGCTCTTCAGTTTCAGAAAAATAATTAGCGTATAGTCTGTGTTTCTCAATTTGAATCCCTAAAGCTCTTCCAGAGCTGAATGTTTCTTCGTGTAAGTTTTTTTCACATAGAGTTACATTACTGAACTCCTCTCCAGCTTATTCTTTGTTTTGTGAATGGAGTTGGCAAGGTTTATATTATTTGTAAAACAGCGCATATCGTCATATATGCAGTATAGTGGTTGTCTGCATAGCTTTGATATTCCCTCTATCATCATCTTTCTGTAAACAGTTGTTGTTGAATGCCTGTCTTTTTCTTTGTTGTATGAGAAGGATAGTGCGAGAGAGACTGTTTTCTTACGTTAGAGGTGAAAATATTCTGGTTATATTTTAAACTTCTTATATACCACAATATTAATTAAACAATGATTCTAATCATGGTAATTCAATTGCCAAATCTTAGCTAAAGTAACCTGAGTATGCTATTACATGCAAGAATAATTTGTGACCACATATGAAAATACAGTTACACCTTTCTGGGTATTATCAATACATAATGCATTGCGTTATTGCCATTTCTTCTGCCAGAAGCTGAATAGGACAGCACAGCTGTACTGACCTATCTAAGTCTTAAAACTCTGGCTTTTCAAAGTTCATCACTGGAAACTCCACAACTGCGGCTGACTGACAGCTCTGAAGAGAATAAGGCCAAATTTCTTCACAGCAGCGGTTGTAGTAGGCACTTTGGTATTTTCCATTTGTTCCGATATTTATCCCAAACTGACCTACATCTGCTGGATTAACAGTGTAACTTGACCTGCTTTTATTCCTGCTATGCTGTAAGGTAGGAAGGTTGTTCTGGTTAGTCCCTAACGAGGTGGGAAGCTGTACTAGTTGAAGTAGAAGCAATCAAATTTCTTTTAATTAAAAGATTGTACAAAACATGTTTGTGATCGGTTGACCCTGGCTGGATGCCAGGTGCCCACCAAAGCCACGCTATCACTCCCCTGCCTCAGCTGGACAGGGGAGAGAAAATGTAACAAAAGGCTCATGGGTCAAGATAAGGACAGGGAGAGATCACTCAACCAATTACTGTCACGGGCAAAACAGACTCGACTTGGGCAATTAATTTAGTTTATTACCAATCAAATCAGAATAGGTAATGAGAAATAAAGCCAAATCTCAAAACACTTCCCCCCCACCTCTCCCTTCTTCCTGGGCTTAACTTTACTCATGATTTTTTCTACCTCCCTCCAGGGGAATGGGGGTTGCAGTCAGTTCATCACACCTGGTCTCTGCTGCTCCTTCCTCCTCAGGGGCAGGACTCCTCACACTCTTCCCCTGCTCCAGCGTGGGGTCCCTCCCATGGGAGACAGTCCTTCACGGACTTCTCCAATGTGAGTCCTTCCCACGGGCTGCAGTTCTTCATGAACTGCTCCAGCGTGGGTCCCCTGTGGGGCCAGAAGTCCTGCCAGAAAATCTGCTCCAGTGTGGGCTCCTCTCCCCACGGGGCCACAGATTCTGCCAGCAGCCTGCTCCAGCACAGGCATCCCACGGGGTCACAGCCTCCTTCGGGGACCCACCTGCTCCGGCGTGGGGTCCTCCCTGGGCTGCAGGTGGATATCTGCTCCACCGTGGACCTCCATGGGCTGCAGGGGGACAGCCTGCCTCACCATGGTCTTCCCCACGGGCTGCAGGGGAATCTCTGCTCCGGTGCCTGGAGCACCTCCTCCCCCTCCTTCTGCACTGACCTTGGTGTCCGCAGGGTTGTTCCTCTCACATATTCTCACTTTTCTTTTTGCTGCTGCTGTTCTCCACAGTTTTTTTTTTTCCCTTAAATATGTTATCCCAGAGGCATTATCACCACCGTCGCTGATGGGCTTGGCCTTGGCCAGCAGTGGGTCCGACTCGAAGCCGGCTGGCATTGGCTCTGTCGGACATGGGGGAAGCTTCTAGCAGCTTCTCACAGAAGCCACCCCTCTAGCCCCCCACTACCAAAACCTTGCCACACAAACCCAATACAGTGTTCTAGTGTCAAGTTCATTTTCAATTTATCCCTCTCAAAGGCTTTTTTCTTCTTACCTGAGTGTTAACATGTTTTTTATATGTGAAGTTTTGTCGTTTAAATCTTGACATGCTAGTTGGTGCTTCATTGTGATACATCGATGGATGTAAATTGAAGAACAGTGAAGAAGTCTCCATTGGTTTGCGCAGTTTATACAGGAAAAGTAAAACTTCGTTTGATATCTGAAAACACTTGTTCACACTCTACTCAACTGAAAGAGATTTTTTATATGTTCAAGTATAAAAAATGTCGAAACGCAGCTGTTTGTTTGCAAATTGTAAAATAAATGTAGTGACTAGAGATATTACTCACTAAACTGATTTCTAATCAAGGATTAACAGAGTATCTCAAATCTGTGACAGGTCATAACATGGTATAATATACTGGAATATACTGTAGTATTTCCTTTACATGAATTCTTTTGTTAACAAATCTAAAATAATAGTAGTGAAAATGAGAGAACTTCTTTTCTGAATGTTTGGAGGAAACTTTAAACTAACATTGCAGTTTTTCATGAGCTTAAGTGACGTGTGAAATACTGTGTTCATTAGAGCAAGCATGGCATTGTGGTTTCCTCTTAACTTTACCAGTTTTTAACTTTTCAATTGCACTTCCAGATTTCTAATAATGTTATTGTTGTCTTTTGTTGTTATTGTTGTCTTTTTGTTGGCTTTTATAGTGTGGCCTTGTAATGCTATGAAAAATAGGTGAGATTTGGACTAATATAGCAGAAGCTATAAGTACCATCTTGCTTAATGATCATTTTGATTAATGAAAAATGGTATCTGTACAGTCAAAAGGGAGTCACTTCAATTTTAAATTAAAGCCAACTGTAGCAAAATTAGCAACACCTAACATGGAGGGGCTTTTCAGAACTTAAATATCAAGTCTCACAATTACTAGGACATTACATATTAAAAGAGAGCGTGTCTCATCTTTTGGTATAAAAACAAATTAGCAGTAAATTAGCAGTGAATTAGCTCTATAGGCTATGCTTTCTTTAAAGGTTGGAGTCCTGAATCGAACATGTTACAGTCTTAGGATATATCTCGACTGCTGCTTGTGTTCAAATATGTATCATCTTGATTATGTTTAGATAAGTAGTGTATATTAAGTTACATATGGGCTAGCACCTTGACTATTTGCCCAGCTTCTTCAGAACATTCTCCTTACTTTATTTGGATTTTTTTTTTGTCAAGTATTTAGCACATCTCTCCTCACTAAATGTGAAGTTTGTGAGTTACAAACTGCTGGTTAATGCTTCTTTTTGGTATGTAAAATGCAAAATGTATGCCATTCTTAGAGTGAGTAAGTCTCATTCCTTAAAGAATGGTCCAGAGCTCACATAATTTCAGTATTTTCCCCATAAAATAAGGTTGAGTTTTAGAATTGGATCAGGCTGAAATTAAAATGTTTTCTGCTTCCTAAGTTGTCTTTGTTTTGCAAATTATAAATCATTATTGCTTTGCTGTATTCTGAGTAGTGAATTTTGGAGGTAGTGGGGAAGGCATGTAAGCAGTAGAAATGTATGGCCGTTTTATTTTTTATTTATGGTAGAAAGAAGCCTCAATGGTTTATAGAGTTATCTATGGAATATTCACATATGTTTAACACAAATTAATGTAATTTCAAAAAAGCTTGGAATATAAGATTGTTTTAAGTGGCTAGGCCTTTATATATTTTGTGTAAGAAATACTTGGCAGTGGGGGAGACGTCTTTTAAAGTAATGTGATTGCAGAACTTCCCAAACTGTCTTTGGATTTTGAGAAAAAGAATGATATTAGTTTTTGTACAGACTTGCTTTTGTCTGTTAGAAAAGCAAGGAAAAATTCTGTTCTACAAAACCACATTTTTTTCCAAATCTGATGCAAAATGGAGTTAACAGGAAATCTGGATAAAGAAGGCAGTCGAACATGTTCTGTAAGGGGTATTCTCAATTTACTGTGACATCTGTATTGCAGGATTTGGAAGTGCAGATGCATTTAATGTTCATTAGATTAAGCCTACCGCAAACTGAAATACACTGTAAATCCCAACAGGAAAACAGAATCCAGTAGTCTGTATCATTTAAAGTGAACAAATGAAAATTTGCTGTTTAATGAATTGTTAATATCATAGGGTTTTTTTGTTTTAATGGGTCATTAAAAACTCTTGTCATTTGAACTTCTTCCAGAAAGGAAATATCTTCAGAAAGAAATTTTAAAATAGGTGACTACCTGGTCACAGATAAATGTGGAGTAATCTCCCTGTAGGCCTTGTCTGCCTAGAATACCTGTCAAGAAAGCCAAACTTTGTTTCTTCTGCTTGCTGCTGCAAGACTTGAAGTGAGGAAACGGCAATAGCCCTACTCTGTATCCATGAAGGGATTTCCCTTCTTAAGATTGTGAGGATAAAGGCCTCAAATTTGGATCCTATGTAATCTGTTTACATTAATGTGTCAACTCTGCAACAAGTGAGCTATGCCATGCTGACACCTAAGTGGCCCTCATGGAATATGTAGGTAGGTAGTTAGATGGGGGACAAGGAATGGGGTAACTTATTTTCTCTAGGAATAAAACATCCCTTCTGGAGTTACCACAAAAGCCTTTACTGTGAAAGCCTGAGACATATATGAAGATCAGGCTGGAGCAAAACACTGTATGACTTCAGGATTGCAGGATACAGCATATCTTTTCATCTTTCTCCTCCTATGGCTCTCCGCCGCTTCCTTTCCCCAGGAGATAAAATGCAACAAGTGAAGGTTTTAGGGCAAGTGCATTCTGTGGAAGCTATGAGAGTACATCCTTCTGTCTACCTTGGAGGAGAAAATAGCTGTGAGGGATGTGATAGGAGGCTTAGATTTTTTTTATTTTAAAAATTTTTTTTAATTATTACTGTTTTCTTTTCTTCCCCCTACTTCTCTGCCTTCCTCAAATGTGCCCTAACAGAAGTGAGGAGGAGAGCCAGTGGGAATCAATCCCTGGCAATGGGACACCTGGCTAGGAGCACCAATTACAGAAGCTTTTTAGTGAGGTAGTCATAAGGCTCTAGTCTCTTTCATCCGTTCAAAGCCTGATTTTTTTTTGGATCAGTACAACATGGAAGACTTCTTACAGGCATTGGTAGGAAGGGTCAGATTTGAGAGCTGAAAATACTTTAAAAGCTACCATATGAAAAACAGGAATTCAGATGAACTTCAGCAGATTGATGCAAATGTGCTACATGAGATCATTTTAATGTAGCTGCATTTAATTTTCCTTGTTTTAAGTTAGATAAATCAATTATTTGATTTGGACATTTCGTTCAAACGCAGCTAAAACACTTTGTAGGTGCAGTTAACTCCCATTTTCTCTATAATGTTACAAGACATGCTGTTGCAATGTAAAATGCAGTACTATGCAGAACAGTCACAGTATCAATGTCACTTGTGCTTTATTTCAATTAAGAACCTTATGGAAAATATCTAGTGCAATGTATATTAGTATAAGAAATCAGAGTTGACTGATGCATATCAATGTCAAAACAGAAGATGTCTTCAGAAATAAACTTCCCCTGCTATTATGTCATGTTGATGTGAGTGAGATCTTAGACAATCTAGGAGATCTAGAAAAATAGACTAACTATTCTGCATGTGTATCTATGTGCTTATCAAATTGAAACACAGGCAGCTATGCGAGTAAAACTTGGTCAGCATGTCTGCATGGTAGGAGTAGGTAGCTTCTTAGGTGCTGCTGTTGTGTCATGGTAAACTTTGGGATTGTTCAAGTACACGTCTCATTCTTTAGAAGGGAAATTCTTGATAGGAAAACTTTCAGTCTGGCTAACAACTAAAATATCTACCCCTTTTCTGAAAGGTTTCTAGTGTTTGCAGAGCATGAAAGTAAATATGAAACAACTTGCATGAGCTATAATTAGTTTTTTTAAACGTGTTAGGCTCTTGTGGTGTCTGTATCATGAATATATCTTTTGCATCTGGAACACATACACATACTATAAGGTGTCAGACTGCTGTACAGGGGAATCAGTACAAATACAGAGTTCTGGTTAAATTAGAGAAGTGGTCCTACAAGTAATACTAGGAATGGATGAGCAATCAGTGCAGTGTCTATGTTGTTTCAGAACAATATTTGTGTTATTACAAGTCTCTAGCATTCTTGCATATGCAAGTTGGTTTTTTTTTCCACAGAATGCACTTGTAAAGTATCTACATCAGATGTTTTAATAACTGCTGACAAACTTGTTAGTATTGTTTCCTATGGAAATGTGACAGATTTCATTGCAGAATACACATGCCTATGTGAATACAGATTACAAAAATAAATCAATGGATGATAATATTTGAAAACTTTTAAATAGAGAACTAGGTGGTGCTGTTCTTTCATCTTTGTAGTTTAGCTGAATTCTTAAGTATAAACTGAGAACACCAGGCTACTATTTTTCAAGAATGAATTTATCTCTCTTAAATGTTTGAAGAAGTTATTGTTTCTGACTTCACTGAGAATGCTAATTTGGGAGCTAATAACTGCACAATACAACACTTTCTATTTTATGTAGAAGAACTTTTGCATCCAACAAATGGTTTAGTTTTATTCAGCATGGTGATATACTCCCTTTTGTTTTCAGTTTGAATGACTTCAGAGTGAATTCTAATAATTTTACTCTTTACTTGGCTGTATATTCAGGAATATTTGGTCAGATAAGTTTAGCATGATTAGATGGGTAAGCCTTTGAATCCTTTTCCATTGATGGTTTCTTAAACATTTTGGGACTAATTTGCTAACAGCACAATGAGATCATAAATAATAGCTGGAAGAAATTTGTTGTAACTGTGTGGTAGCAGTATATAAACCACAATTAATTAAGCAAGAAAACCAATTTATTAAATTTTATTCCACTTACAAAAAAATAAAGTTTTAATCACTGTCTTGTCTCAATGCTGTAATAGGAAATAGTGAAGCTAGACTATAATGAACTGCCTGGATCTAGATAGATTTGTTATATCAGTGTTCAATGTTGCAGCAGAATAATAAATGTATAATTAGAATCCAGCTTCAGTATGTAGCACTCTGGTAGAGAATGCCTCTCATTGACCACTGCTTTTCAACAGGAATGTTGAAAGAACAGATGGAAGGTAAAGAAATAAGGGGAAAATGTACTTCTGTACTGGAAAAGTGATGAAAATGTGCTCTAGCTAGGTCAAACTTACAAATGTGTTTGCTCTAAGTAGGTAATTACTCATTCAAAAAATAAGCTGTAGCTGTTAATAGTCACAAATGGGGAGTGCAAAAACACTTTTTCTTGCAGTTTCTCTCCCCTATTCCTTCTAAAGTGCTGCAGTACAGAGAGTAATCTGAAGCAGAAAGTTTGGTTTGTAGATTTTGATTGTTCATGAGTAAGCATGAAATACTTTTACTTGATTCAGGTTAGAGATTTTGTAAAATATACAAATAATGCCCATAATATAGCAAATTAATATCTACCAGGGTTAAAAGCAATAGTTCTTTTTATGTTGAATTTTTGCAAGATTTCAGTGTCTGAACTGTAGTTATTGTCATTCCAGTGTTTGAAAAGTACCAAAAGGTGTTTTGATTTATTTTTGGAAACTGGAAAGAAACCCAAACCAACTCTAATTCACAAAGAAATAATTTTTAAAGTCCCTTTTCATTCCTGACAATCAAGTATTCTTGGCACTGAAGCAGAAGTGACATTTGAGTAGTATATTGTGTGTGTTAATAGACTTTGTACAATGTTTTTGGTGTGTACCATTAAAAACTATTAATAGAAACTCACTGCCATAGATAATTCAGTGCTTAGCATTTGCTTATTCCAGAATTGTATATAAGAGATAGTGGTTCAATTTGCATGGGTTAGCAGACTATTTACTTTTAAAAGGGTTGTGTTAATAGATTATGCGTTGCTAACTGTAATTGGGTACAAGTGTGCAGAAGATGTCTGAATGTATATTATAAATTGAAAATTATTAAACTGGCTAGCTTAAGAAGTTCCTGCTTTCTCCCGCAACCTGCAGCTTGGCTTGTGGATTAGCACATACTCATGAATATTTGAGGTACTGCATTTTTGCAGTATTTTCCTCTTTTTCAGGGAAGTGCTGGACCCCTGAATCAAGTCCTCCTATATGCAAGTGTCCTAAAGAAGCATTTGACTGGAAAGAGAGAATTTATTTCAAGTAGTTACCTCTTTTCAATTCTTGTGATTTAAAACAAATAAAATCAACAATTTGTACACTGTATTCTAGATGGGTCTGGGCTGTCAATTAGTGAAGGACCACTTCTAAGTCTTACTGTACCAGCCCACTCCTTTCTAAACAGCTTAGTATGAACATGGGCAGGAGTGAGGTGTTAAGAGTCAGAGCTACTGGTGTTTTACGGAAAGATTTTTCTAAGTTACAGATGCTATTTAAGAATCTAATTTAAGCCAGTTGCACTGAAAATGTCTTGCAATTTCTAAAACATTCCAAAATAATTTTTAGAAAAAGGATGTTAGTTGATCCTCAGATCTGAGGAAGAGAGAGGGTTATTATTATTTCAAAACAAAGCAAATAAGAAATAAAGCTGAATTTTTATCATCTGTTCTGTGTAGATTCTGGGAAACACAGTGATTCGAAAAGCGTCAGTAAAGCTGAGATTTGCTTTCTGAGTATATTAAAATAATGCTAGGTTATTTTTTTGGTTTTTGTTCCCCCTGCCCCAAGTATTACCAGCGTGGGGAGAGATCTGAATTAGGTACTGAGTTTTAGGTAACTTTTCTATTTGAAATTACTGAGATTAGTGATTAGCACTGTAGGTTTTTTCCCTTAGCTTACATAGCAATGAATAATTTATACATGAAGTACAAGGTAACACCATATATAAGGTTATTTTTCTAGTCCGAGAAGATACCGCAATGTAAAGAAACCATAAAATATTTAACATTTTTGTTTGTGAGAAAATTATTTTTTTATTCAACATTCTTTGATTTCCAAGGTATCTTATGCTTTGTCTTCCATTTTGAGCTTTTATTCCCCTTTTAATCTGCTCTTTCATATCTTCTTCCTGCATTGTCTAGGTTTTTAGGTTTTTTTTGTTCTTATGTCAGTGTAAGACTTTATATTTTCAATGTATTAATTCAGCTGAAGAAGAGGAAGTCTGAGTGAACATGAAAATTATCATCTGTCTCAGGCCAAAACATGAGGAACCCACTCTCATCTGAAATTTCAGCCCAGGGTTTTCTTATCTCAGACATAAGATAAAGTTTTGTCAGCTGCTTTTTTTTTTTTAATTTTTATTTTGGCTTGTTTGGATTTGAGTAAGGTTAATGGAGATAACACTAGACATTAATGTCTAATTTAGTAAAGAAGACAACCAAGAACAACTTAATTTCCATTGTACCTATGGAAGGGATACAGGTTGTGAGAAGGGTACAATAGAGATTTACCTTCTTAACAATGTCTCTGCTTTTGCTGTGGCTGCACTACTTTAAGTTCTTAGATACTTTCTTTTCATATTTGCACAAACTTTCACTTTGTTTTCATAGGTTTTTAGTTGCCACAGTTACAGTAACTGTTTACTCTCAAATATTGTTAAAGCAAACCTCCTTAGTATAACTTCAGTATAGAGTATGATTTTGGTTTGATTCTTCAGTACAATTTTAGAAAACTCATACTTCAGAGTTCAGATTAAAACTAAATGGATGCGTACAGAGAATTTAAACTTGTTATTAAACTCAAGAAGAAAAAAAAAACAACCCTGAAATCTTTCTTCCAAATATGTGATTTGAAGGAAATACTTCATAGTTAGAGTAAACTGAGTACTTTTTCCCCTTTTCCCTGATAATGGGGTCTCAGAACCTTTGGGTTTCACTTTTTTAACCATGGTTCATCAATTCTAATTAAACTGAGCTCTAAGGCCATACAGGCTTATGATAATGATACAGATTTTTTTTTGAGAGTTGTTTCATAGTGTTTGTCATGATTAATTCCTCTTGAAAACCTCTGTCTGTGTATAACATTGTGAACAGGGGAATTAAATGGAAATTATATGACAGACACAGAATTGTGTTTGTTTACATCTGTCTATGTCAAAACTGAAAATAAGTGATCAAGAAGATAGGGCAAGTATTGCATGTTATTTGATGAACCTAATTCAGTTATTTAACTGACTCTATGTAAATATTCCCAATATCCAGGAAACAAGTTGTTTGAGTTTTTTGCCAGCCACCCCCCACACTCTCTCCACCCCTGAAGAATTTTAAGTGTGTATGAAACTTTGCTGGCGACACTTAAAAAATAAATAAAATTCTAAAGTCCAAGTCTTCTGCCATGAAACCAGTTATCTAAACTGAATCAAAGATGATTGTCTCTTTTCATCTGTGGGGGACTGTATTATTTGCAATTCCATTTATTTTCATTGTGCAACACCTAAGCATTGGTATCAATGCTCAGATAAAATAAAGATTTTGTTACTGCAACAGCATTACTTGTGTGTTGTCTATAATTTTTTGCAATTGCAGTTTGAATTGTAGGTATAGTCCATGTGCGTGCTGTATACCTGTTTCTGAAAATTCAAAGATGCAGTCACAGTATGTGAAAAGTCATTCAGTCACACAAGAGTGTTGGCATTTTTTTCAACTTGCCAAGTGCGTAAACTGTATATCTTAAGTTATTGCTGTATAGAAACCTCATACATATACCATACACTTCTATGCTTATTTGTCAGCACCTGCATCCCAGAGTGGATATGTTAAATAAGTACTACTATTTTGCTGTTTGCACTTTTGCGTGCTTTTAAATTTTCTGATGACCCCAGCAAATCAAAACCTCTTCCCCCACCCCCCAAAAAAAGTCTGTTGAGATTGTGCAAGTATTAAAATGTTTTCAGTAGAGCGATATAATATATAAAGCTTTTAGCCACCTAAAATGTTGGCTAAATGGTGGCTATTGGTCCTTTAAATGTTTTGTTTTATTGCTGGGTCTGCTGGCAAGCATCTTTTAACTTTTTCATTTTTGGGGCTTTCTCATCGCAAAATACCATGAGACAAAGTATGAAGTAAAGCAAAGTTCGTTACTCTCTACTAACTCTTGTTTTGAGCCTGTCTTATTCTATATTTACAGTATATCTTCTGAGTAGTTCAAGTTCATCAGCTTATAGCATATCTAGGTTATGAGGCTGAAAGTAGAGATCTCCAAACAAGTCTGGTAACTAGAAACATCATGGGGCTTTGGCTTAGCTAATTAGCCATGTGTAATTCATCTGCAATATGCTCTACAAACACACCCATTTAACTTTTTGTTAGTACATGTGCCTTTCTTCTTGGTGAAATTTTATTGGTATCAAATCATGCTGTCACCGTATTAAACAGATCTAGACATTAGTCTTGGTTTCTGTTTCTAATATTTGTCATAATATAAAGTAATGTAGCAGAATGCTAAAAATGCATGTTGAAATTCAGTTTTGAGTGATATGTAGGCCAGCTTACAAAAGCGCAGTACCCGTTGTGGTCAGTAGAAATTCATGTGTAGAAGTTTGAAGAGAGTCAGATTGTTTTTCTGTTATCCAAGTAAAACTATATGGTCTATAGTCTGCTTTTATTTAATATGCATGTTTTAACAAACTTTATATTTTTCATAATTTGATTTGCACTGCATTCAAAGTTATTAAATTAAGTGTCTGTGCATGAGTTACCTTCTCACAAGAAAGAGTGGGCAAAACTAAAGAGAACTTAGGTGCAACAACTGAAGTGGTCTGGAAGTGAAAAATTAAAACTTCTCCTAAAAATGTTTGGTTTTGCTCTCTGTAAATAAGTCTCTTCAAAAATATGTACTTTCTGGTTTTAAGTACTGATGTCAATACAGCTGAATTATGGAAGACCTGTTACCAGCTAGTTGAATAGACTCAGAGTTATGTTGTTCCAGGTCATCATGGGTCATCTGGTTGATGCTGGATGTGAAAGGCTGTACTACATTCCAGCCTTTGTCCTACTTTCATGAAACAGATGTTCTTCACTGAAGAGACATAATTAATTTCTGTGAAATGGGTGGATGTCTGCTTGCCATTCTTTAAATGCAACCATTTTAGTTAATTTCTGTTAAATTCTGCAGGAGTTCATATGTTAAAGTTATGTTAAAGTTGTGAATTCTGAGACTCCAGGATAAGCTGAAGAAATGGAAACGGAAGTGTCTAATATAAATATTTTCACTACTTTTAAATTTTTCACTTGTTTTGCAAGCATTTGAGATTATTAACCCTAAAAAAGGTAGTTTGAAATGGTAACAAACATAATTGTTAGTGCAACCTCCTCTTTTCACACAAACCTAAAATTTACAATGCCAGCAGGTCACTTGGAATGCCTCTAGTTTTACACTGAATTTGGTTTAATAATTGTTTTCTTTCTTTCTTTGAGATTTCTTTGTTAAGTAGTAATTCTCCTGTAAAAGATTAGGCTATTTACTAACAAGGTTAAAAGGTAATACATTTAATAGAATATGATAGTATGAATTTTATTATGTATTTGAAATACATCCCTGAACTTTTCAGTAGCAGATGTATTGTTTTTATTACCAGTTTCCTTAGACTAGAATGAGGTGAACTGCCAAACCAGACCTTTGGAATGCACCTTGCTAATACTGAAGTTTAAAGACTAATCTTGCTAATCTATAGATCTGAGTGTGCACAGATGCATGGAGTAAGCATCTGGGGAGGAAGATAAGACTTGCAAGGCTAGAAGACACTGGTGTAGTCATGTGGAAGAGGCTTTGGATTGAATCCAGACTTGGATCCTTTTCATTCTCCTAGACAGTACTGGTCTCAGCAGCTAGCAACGAACTGTAATTAGTTGAGCTCGGCATGAGCATCCCATTTGAACACCACTTCTCTCATCCTTGTGAGATAAGGGCTTTTTTCCTCTTTAAAATGAAAGTATGAATGCCCTCTTTTAATGTTGACTTACGATGATTTGGCCCTCAAAGCTATGAGATCAGATTCTTCTTAAACAGGATTCAGAGAATTAGGGAAGTACTAGGACATTCTAAGAAATGACAAATATTCTTTCTGAACATCTGTTCAGAAATCTGCTTTATTGCTGGTAGTTAACTGGAACAATCTAGGAGTAAGCAAACTACGGTAATACAAAAAAGGAGTAGAAAAACAGTTTGATACAGAATGACAGAATACCTGGAGGCAGGATTCATGAGAGTAATGCTGCTATTCATTCTCTAACAAATTTCCCCTGAACTTGTTTCATGCTTCCCTTTTTTCAGAAGCTTGAACTTAGGACCAAGTTTCCTCAGATAATATCATGTTATCTGTAATATCTATGTAATTTTTCTCAAATTTTCCTAACTTCTGCATGAAAAAAAAGGTTTTAAGAATTTGATGCAATGAGAAAAAGGATCATAAAACCAGTTTTGCTTAGTCTCTTACAAGCAAAAACCTTGCATTATTATCCTGTCTCCCTCTTTAACCACTCTCCACCATGAACAAGAAAAGCCTCTAAGGAGCATGCTTCAAGTTTGGACTTTCTTCCTCAGTGTTTTGCTAAAAATATAAACAAATAAAACCAAGGAGTTTTCATAGCTGCAGCTTCTTTACTTGAAAAATGAGCAGCAACGTATGCTGGATTAGTTACCTGAAATCCATGTGTGTGTGTAAGAGCAACTGAAATGGGAGCTGGCTTAAATTCATAATGACATCCTAGAAGCAGTTGGAAGATCTTCTTTTCTTATGGGAGAAAAAAATCTTTTTGTTCGTATTTTCTATTTTCATGTACGCTGGAAATTTGGCAATGGAGTTTCATATGCAGCCTTAGTTATAAGTGTGGCTTTCAGAAGACCTTTTTTTGCTTTATGGCAAACTTACCAAAGTCTTTACGATGTTGCCTTTTTAGTCAGGAAATGGTATATTTGGAGAGGTAGTACTTAATGTGAAGCTAAGCTGCTGGCTGTGCTTGCACAGCTTAGAACTTGGGGAGCTTGGAATACAGCGTAAGTTTTATTCATTGCCAATTCTTGAACCTTCCTAACAAGGCTCAACTACACAAAACATATTTGTGGTTTTGACGGGTACTTTCTGTCAGCTAAAGAGAGACTTGGGAGAAATACTGAGGTAGCAGGCAGACAAACAAGAAGGCATGACAGCTGAATAAGCAGACCTGTCCCTCCTCTGATCACTGCAAACAGTGGCAAATAATTGAAAATTCTAGGAGGACAGTTAGCCAAAAAAAGGAGGCAGGGAAAAAAAAAAGTAGTAGTAGAGCTGGGCAATGTTTCATAGCTTCAGTATGGCTGAGTAGCATTTTTGTTTATGCCAACACAATTAATGTCCTAAAATTCAAAATCTTCAGGAAATTATCTAGGCAGAGGGAGGCACAACTTTATTGACTTTGGAAATAAAGTTTGAGCATGGAAAAAGCCCAAGTGAAGTACTGCAAAACAGGAATATTGGACCCATAGCATATACATTTGGTACTGCAAATGTAAATATCTTTTTGGCACGTGCTGTTGTTTCTTGGCCAGATCATAGACAAAGGCCTAAAACAGATGAGCATTGCCTTGATGCTCAGCTTGATCCCGTTCCTTGGTAGCTGCATTCACATGGTAACGTAAGGTATTATGGTGACTTAAGAAACAGGAAAATGCAGAGAGTTCTGAAACGGTGGGTGGAAAGGAGAGAAGTAGTGTACATTAATATGACAGAAGGGAGATAAACGGAGCATGTGATTTGAGGCACAAAGGGGGAACTGCCTGCTGCAAGGTATAGGAAAATAACATAAGCAGTTTCAGATGGAAAAGAAATGCAGAGATCTCTGCTATGTGTAGCTAGTTTGGCGTCAATATACAGTCACTCAAAAATATTTTTGAAGTTCTTCATTAGAATTAAGAAATAACATGTTTTGCACAAGCTTCTGCTCAATACATTTTCTGTAATAAAAGAATAAAATATTCTTTAGGGTGAAACACTGAATATCAATGTATGGTTATCAACTGCTTATTTTTTAAAAAAATGTGCAAGTTTATGTTATCTTATTTCCTCACTTTTTTTCTATATGGGACCTCTTTAATAATCGTGCTTTACTTGTTTCTGTGTTTGGTTCTTCCTGCATCTGATTTCAGAAGAACAATTTGAATGACTTCCTCAATTCAGTTCTTATATAGTGACAAGTATCTTGTACTGCTATTCCAAATGCTGTGTGCTTGACTAGCCTCAATCCAGAGGGTGAATATCCCCTTATGAACAGACCCTATACTAATAGTTTTCTGAATATGTATCAGCACTAATCTGCTATTCTAAGCTGCCACATAATATAGTACTTTTTATGAACTAAGAATTCATTTATTAATAAGATCAGGATTTTTTGTTACTAATCCTTCCTTATTTTTAATGTCCACTGCTGCTGGATTACTACATTTGTCATTTTCATGCAGTGTCACATTTGGAGCTCACACTTATGATTTGTAATGTTTTTTTTTGCTTTGCTTCCAAGTCTTAAGCTGTCAGTTTAAACCAGAAAACTCTCTATAGCATGCAAAAGGAATGAATAGCTACAATTTCTAGTTTCAGACTGTTTAGTGCTCCAGTGCTTTAAGTCATGAAGTGTTTTCTAGATGTTAAATTGTGCTTTCTCCCTATACTGACAGTTCTTCCTAAGTTTATCTTCAGTATATTTAATTAGCACATTCTTACCCATGGTAAGTGTTGCTCATGAGAATGTTAAATGAAGATTGTCAGAAGATCAATCTGAGGCTCTCCAGAAATAAGCAGAAGCTAGTATAATTTACTTTCCGTATGATATGTGCAATATTTGCTGTCTTGGGACAATCTGAGAATATTTGATTCCTACCTTGTATTTATGGTAAAACAAGATAGTGATTTTTTTCTTTTAAATGTATCCAATATGGCAATTACCACACTTAAAATACGCTACAGCTTCTGATGCAGAATTTGAAATTTGCTTTACTTTTCAATCACAATGCCATTTGCATTGCATAAAAAAATTTATAGAGATGGAAATATTTTTCCTTCTTTAATCTTCCTTATATATTCTTTGCAAGACTTTACTTGTTGATAGTTCTTTTTGTCCTCCTTGTAAGCATGAATTTACTCTTGCCTTGTTTTGTTTTTATGATTACATTTTTTTGTAAGTGTCTTTGTTTTCAACAGGATTAGGTAAAAATTGATCAGAGTAGTTTCTTGATATAGCTATCTATTCAGTAAAGTCAGAAACTTCTCCAGTAGATTTTTGTGTTTCTTCACTTTAAGATGCTCTTTCCAGACAAACTCATGTGAAAGTGTTGGAAATAAGTATCTTCCACATGTAAGTGGGCTTGATGCAGATGCTTTAATTCTACATTTTGTCCTTCTGAAATAAAAATGCTTTATTCCAAGCTTGGTTTTGTTTATCCTCTAGCTTAATCCGAAATGCTTTCTAGTTATTCAGTCCAAGTTTATATTCTGCACTCTGATTTAGCCACTTAACAAAACATAGTGTAAGGTAATATAATGTCTAGTTGATACTTTGTGGCAAAAAGTCACAAATCCCATCTCAATCAGACTTCTTTATTCCCAATACTGGTACTGTATGTTGAATGTATATCTGGAAGGTTAAAAACTTGAGAAATGAATTAACTTTTAGTAGAAGTTCTGCCTACAGACCAACGCCACCAAGTTATCAATAGAGATTGAACTTAAAAAAGGAAGATCTCCTACAGGACTTCCAAAATTCTTCTGTGGGTTAAAATCACAGAAGAGAGAACATAGATGGCATTTTATTTTTACTGTTCAAATGCTTATAAACATTTACTTCTGCCTTTGACGAACATTTTTAAATATGGCTTTTTCAGACTTGCAGGAATTTTTATGGCCTTAGAATAGCATGTAAAGTTACTTGACAGTAGTATGAAGAAATTATTGCTTAATACAATGCTAATATTTTTAGTAAACTAAAGCTGTTTTTCACCTGGGAACAGTATATTGGCATTACATTCATTTAACAAGACTTCACTGATTATTAGTGCATATAGTCTTGAAATGGATTTTTGACCATCTATAGTTGTTTATCTAAACAACTGTAAGTTCTAAATTTATAAATGCTTGTCACGACAGAAATTGCATTAATGCGTGTGCGTCTATGCATGTGTGTGTATCTAATCTAAAAAAATAGTTTAGGAACGTCTGGTGTATTGAATTATGCTTGATTACTTTTTTTTTAGTAAGAAGGAAAATATGTCTTGGCATCTTTTTACTCATGGCGGTTTCATTTAATGTGACTGAGGCTGAAGTTTTTTGACTAACACTTTTTCCCCTAAAAGGTTTACAACTGTAAAGTTTAATGTTCATTAAAAGTAACTTTTAGAAAGCAGGTAGTGGATTTAGATAACTCTAAGTTATTTACATTTCTTCTATAGCATATAGATAGATTGTATAAGTAAATGTATGGGCATTAAGTGTGCTAATACTCTGTGTGCATATATATGTAAACTCTCCTAGAATATTTTATGAGCATGTTATTGAACATTTAATCTAATAGGTGTTCAGGAACAATCTTCAGTTTCTCCTTTGCTTAGTCAAACTTCTGAAGTGCTCCCTTTGCAGAGCATATTGGAGCAAATCTTTTGAAGAGTTTCATCAGAAACTACAGAGTGCTTAAGGCAAGTTAGACACCAGAATGCCTGCCTTATGAAATCTACTCATTATATGGCATTCAGACAGATTTGTATTTATCTACAAGTCGATTTAAAATTATGTACTTTCAGTAAGCACCAACACAATAGTTAGAGAAAATTTATTTCCATCATAGTTACTGAAGGAATTAAAAAACACTAGGATGAGGTAACTGATCCATTTCCACCATACCATTTTCAGAGTCACTTTAATGTTGGAACAGACTAGAAAGTAACAACTAAAAAAAGTTCAAAATTGTGGTTACTTGCTGTGTTTACCACAAAGGACATCTGTTAAAATCTTACTAAATCAGGCGCACATTTAAGAAGTTATTTAACTTGTTTAAGTTCTTAGATTGGGAATGAAAAATTAAGACTGAATCATTGTTTATTTTAACAGTGTCAGCTGCCAGAAAGATCACTATCCTCCTACATTGTTTCTAAACATTTTTGCTTGGGAAAATGACCAAATTTTTTATCATTTCTGACTTTGCCAGGATGCATTTGTTCTGCAACTTAAAGCTGTTAGATACGCTCTAAATACTCTGAAAATTACAGATCAGTTGGATGGCAGTGTTAGTCAGCATCTTCAGCTGCTGTGTCTTCCAGTAGGCTTTTTAAGGGTGATAGGTAGAGCGTGCAGTGTTGCTCAGCTTTTGCATTTGGCTGTGTGCCTCCGTGGGGGTTTTCATTGTGGCATCCTTTGCGTGCCTGGCAGCTCCAAGGAACATGGAGTGGCTCCTGAGGCAGTGGGTACTCCATGTCTGAGTACCTTTGGTTCTGCCCATAGGGATGGAGCCGCAGAAGGAGGTAGGGAGGAGGTGGCACAACCACCTTCGGGGAGAGGTGAAGGTTAGCAGAGGAGCTGTAGGGAAGAGGGACTGATGAGGAAACACTATGGTGCCTGCAGGAGAGGAAAACAGAAGCTGTGAGGAAGAGGATATGACAGCAAGACTGGATCAGAGCAATAGGGAAGAGAGGCTGCAGCAGTGTGTGGTGAGGAGACAAGGGTCTGTGGAATATGGACAAGGGGGAGGAGAAAGCGATGGCCATGGGCTTCTTTAAAGAAGGCGGAACAAGCCAGTCAGATGATGTGCTTAGAACTACTTACCCTATTTCATTTGTGTATTTTTATAGTGTTATAATCATCAACATTAAAATGGTTCAAGCAAGAACACATACAATAAAATGATCTATTCTTTGTCCCTTTTAGTGATGTAGCAACATAACCAGGTGACCTTGGTACTGCTGAAAGTTTAATCCATGGGCTTAGAGTTCAGGACACAGCTGGAGTGCTATTGACCTGTGTATGTCTTTGCACTTGAATAGTGTTCTGGGACACTAAGATTATTTTGCTCCAATTTTAAGACATCTTAAGTTTTCTCTTGTGCTATATAGAACAATTTTACAGCTGCCAACTTCTGCAGGTTTGATAATGCCATATAATGTGTTTTACATATGCATTGATCTTTAAAATATTTCATAACTACAAATGTCAAAACAGCTTAATGTGTCTGTGTATACTTCATTATTTCAAATTGTATTGCTTTGACTGTACCACACATACTACAAAAACATTAAATGCAAACTAGTAGCATAGTTGAATTTAAACTTTTTTGGTATATTAACGCTCTGCTTTGATAGTATGATGCTTAACGTTGGTAACCATTACAAATACCTTAACTGGTCAAGGCAATGTGCCAAATATGTGTAAGTAATAAAAGAACCAAACATGTTTCAAATATAGATATTATATTATTTTGAAAGACTTTAATATATTAAAAATGAAAATATTATTATTTTTATATGTATATATGCATGTAAAGTATATTAACAATTGTATAAATATATATATATGAGATTCTGAGACCTCTTCTAAACTGTGCAGTAAACCCTGATTTTGTAATAGTCATCCAGCAAAGATCAGGAGGAACTTCTGTCTAGCTCTTTTCTCAGCTTCATGTCTGGCTTTTGCATGAGCTAAGAATACTCTTTTGTTATCCATCCTTAGAGTTTGTCTGAAATTATTTGTCAAATTTAGAAGTTTTAAAAAACAACCACCCCAAACCCTAAAGCTAACACTTCCCTCTCCCTCTTACTTTTTGGATGTCTTGGATCTTTCAGGTGAAAGTGAAAAATATAACAGTAGAAGACCTCGGCGTGCTTTTCTACATGTCAAAGGAAGTCAAAGCAACCACCCCACCCCACCCCCCCCCCCCTTGGCCACACCATCTGAAATGGCTGGTTTCCGCCTCATCCACAAGTACGGGTTTTGGAAGGGATCAGAGGGTAGCTTACTGGTTCCTTTTGCGAATGCAGCTTCCTCCTGGCTTATCAGAACTATTTTGCCAGTTTTGTATCTTCTTTTAGCTGCTTCAAAGTTAATGGCCCATCTGTTACACATAAACAAGCTAGCAAGTTCTCTTGGGTTATAAGAGCTGCCTGTCTGATTCAATGGCAGTTCAAAATAGAGCATGTTATTGTTTAGGGAGGATGTTGTGTGCAAGAAGTAGACGTGTACAGCATTGTAGATGCTTTTGTAATACAGTGGATATTGGGGAGTAGGGAATTTGAGTGACTTGTGACTGAGAAAAAGAAAGGGTAACAGATTCCACTGAGAGCTCATTCTTTCAGAGTACTGGACCTTATACAGTGAAAAGTAACTTCCCAAGTTCTGTTGTCAAAATCTCTGAATCAGCTGTTTGCATGCATACTTGCAGATAATTACTGTCTTAAAGATCCTGTGTAGAAATAAATGAAAATACTTTACTCAGTTTCAGGGCATCGGGATTCAGCAGGTCCATAACTTTTATAAAGTTGAAAAGTTTTTGCTGTTGCTCACTGGTGTAATGAATTGCACAGATTATCTTGCTGAGATTTAGCTGCTGGTCACTGGAACTCCAAACTCCAATATGCCTGTTATTCCCCATGCTGGGTCTTGCAGACAGGTGTTTTGATGCTGCAAATGTCAATGCCTCCTCTGCTGCATCTGCTGTCAACTCCACGTGCTAGCATATTCTTGGACTGTAGTGCAAGGCCTGGAGAGTTTTATTTATGAAATAGTCCCATTTTAATGTTGGTGTTGAATTTGATGAAGAGTGTTTACTTTGTTCAAAAACTCTCAAATCATTTGTTTTTTGAGAACATTTTTTTACACAGTAAAATTGCGACAGCAGAATAGTTTTATGTAAGAAGATACTCCATATTTGTAAAGGTAAATGTGATTATACAGGGAGAATATTGTGGTTACAGATTAATAGGTACAGCCAGAAGTGATAGAAACACAGAGCTGTTACTGATCTCTACTAATAAAATTATCATGCATGGGGAACATGTTGTAAGTTAAGAGAATAGGAATTTGATATTCAAGGTGTGGTTATAATCACTCTGTTGTAGTGCTTAAAATTGCAAGATAAGACTGAGCTGTTTTTATCACTTGTTTGCCCATGCCTGTACCAGTATTTGGCATGTTCTTTGTCAGCTTTCTCTGTTTAGAAGTAGAAAAATGAATTTTTTTTTTTCTTCCTAACTGTATACAACATATGTTTGCTGTGTAATGTGGTGAAGGATAGCAAGTTTACCTTTGGCTTTTAGGAGCTGCAAAGCTAATTAATTTAAATGCTCAGTCTGCTCTGGCGCCTCTAAGTAGACCACTTCATTTTCTGTACTTGTAGACTCTATTCATAGGTGTCAATTCACTGGTGTGGAAAACACGTTAATGTTTGAAGTCAGGGTATTTTTTTAATGCAGCTACTGATTTGGAGCATCCGTGTGACTTAAAGAAATGTTGGTCATAAAGTTTCTCTTTATTCTTTTCCTGTCATGATTTTCCACCTATTGGAATTATGTTAATAGTTCTACTGCAAAGGTGAAGTTAGCATGCATTTTCAAGGACAGTGTTAAATTGAAAAATATTCTGACACACCCTTATCTGTATGTTTCTCTTTGTTCTTCTAGATGTGTGCACATAGAAAGTATTTTCTGAGTTGCCTTAGTATTTGTTTAGAACAGTGGGATGTTTCCAGCGACCACTTAAATCATCTGGCTGTTGTCTAATCCTTCTGCAGACATCCCCTTATAAAACTGGGTTGGTTCTTTGACAGTCATGTTTATCTGAAACTATATTTCACAAAAGGTTCTCAAACACACAAAACCCCCTTTGCTTTTGAGGACTTCCCTGGGGCACTTTTTTTTTTCCCCCCTGGATTAAAATAGGTGGCATGTGGCTTATCTCTTCAGGATCCGCAGCCTTATCCACCCTGGCTAGGGGCAGCTCCTCAGGGAGCTGAGGTGCCCATGCTACACTTGCCCCTGACTACCCAGGAGCCCCGAATTTCATCAGGCTCTCAAGGGAGGTTGCAGCAGAGGGGCAGGTGAAGCGTATGGGCTGTGGCCATCGCATGCTTCCAGTACTCTCAAGGCATGCCTTTGGGATTATTGTGCCAAAGTTGAAGTTTGGGCAGTTGTATATAATGAAATGGTTTAATTCCCAAAATTCAGTAACGTAAGAATTGGAGCTTGAAGGTCCTAATTTCTGTCAGTTCTCAATCTATATTTAGAAAATGGGAGAGGTGGATGAAAGGAAGATTTTAAGCATGTGAATAGTTACATTAAAAATAAGTATTTTTAATAGTAAAAAATTTCTTTTTAATAATAAAAATAAGTAAAAATATTATCAAGTTTACATAATTTGTTGATAGTGATGTAGCTTCTTGGCTTACATTTAAAATAATAATATAACAACTTTTCTATACTTTCAGGCCAGCCTTGTCTTTTAAAAAAAAAATTCCTTAAGATGGGAGTTGTAAAGGAAAAAGATTATACCTCTGTTCCTTTTCCAAAAAGAATTGAGCTCGGTCTTCTGATTGTGTCTGTTTTTTTGAAAGTATTGTGTATATATTATGAAACGCTTTATGTTTTTTCTCAAGTTCACAAGCTTTTCATTATGTGTTTGTTTCAGTGGACCATAGACTTCATGAAAGACCATTTTTAGGGAAGGAAAGATAATTTCTCATATTGAACTTCTGTGGAAGATTTTGAGTATCGGAGTATACTTGAATTTATTTTTAAATGCAGCCATATTGAACTGCAGTGCTTATGAAGTAAGAGAAGAGAGAAACCCAGTTTGTTAGTTGGAACTTCATTTGTATGTTAAAGACAAAATCATAATGAAACTGGAGTGAGAAGGTGTGTCTGTATGTCAGTAAGTCTTCAAAAAAAAAAAATCGCTTAGAAGAGTCCAGGCAGGAAGTTCTAAAGTTAAAACTTGTAATAATTCTTGAATATATTACCTACATATTCAGTATATTGACAATGAATACTATTAGCTTTGTTACTGGGCCACTGTGGTTGTAGGTGATCTTTTTTGGACATGTAGCTTTTGTATTTAGGGTTTTCAGTTCAAGCTTTCAAGATTTTCTGAGTCTCATCACCCTTAAAAAGTGCTTCAACAAGCTATCAGTTGGTCAAGTAAAATACAAAATACAGATAAGTAAATTCAATTAAGCTAATGAAAATGTGGAACTTGTATTCCTAGGATGCCTGGGATGCAGAAGTGAACAATTCCATAACCTAAAGAAATCACAGATGCCTAAAGAAATATGTCAAGTATTTACTCTTGCATACTAGCAGATGCACTGATTTCTTGTATTCGTGGCTGAATTTGTAAATCTTGGTTCAGTGAAAATGTGGCAAGAATAATTTGCATATACATACAAAGGCAAGCTTGATGCTATTAGAGTGTAGAAAAATCATTGCTTTGAGCTGATGTGCTTGTTTCATCTAAAAGTTGAAGCAAATTCTGTATTTCACTATTTCCCTTTTAATGATTTTTTTGTTGTTGTTGCTTTTTGTTACTTAATTAGTTTCCCTCTTTTGAGGAATTTCTTCTCGCAGAGCTGTAGTATTTAAGCAGATAAAAGCTAACTAGAAGGGACACTTTGCAGAGGCTTACTTGAGGTTTTATATACAAGCCAGTTTCTTTGATCCACTTCCCAAATAGTTAGATGTCTCACTTCCAGTATGTATGCCAGGATACAAGTGGAGAAAAATAAAAATGGAAAACTAAAGTGAAACAAAGAAACTTTGCTTTTCAGGACTTCCTCATTTTGAAAATATTCTTTTTTTTTCCAGAAAAAACAGAAATCATGTCTTAAGGTGTATTCTGAGAATGACTGAGATTTGTGAAATATGTTGCAAATAAAAAGTATTATGTAAAATAGCAGTAAATGTATTGATGCTTTGGTAATTTGCTGAGAGTTCTCAAAGTCATTCTATATCTCATATAGCTGTATCCAAATTCATTGTTGAATGAAAATTAATTTGGTAGTGTTAAAGGAGAGTTTGGGTACTCTTATATAATCTAATAAGATGGAGGGAGACCTGAGTGCTGATTTAGAGATCTAAGCTGAGTTTAGTTTAGAAAATAAGAGGGAATTAAAACTTGGAAGAAGCAGTGACTAGATTTACTTCTCCCTATTACACAATTCTTCTGGTGGACTATTTTGTTACTATCCATGCAGCTCTGCTGGAAGAGTCCTATAGTAATTTTGCAGGTAGATGCCAAGCAGGTTGTTTTTTATTTTTGGTTTGGTTTTTTTTTGTGGTTTGAGCACTTGGCTTTTACTATTCTGTGCTACCACTAGCATCTCAGTAACATTGAGAAAATTTTTAAACCACACCTTTCCAAAACAGAAGATCATGCTGATGGTATAAGTGAAAATGTAGGCTCTAATCTGCACTTGCTACTGTCAAATTGATATCTGTCTTCGTAATGGTGTATCAATTGACCTTTCAAGCTTTTGATACCAAATTGACTATGTAGTATTTTGACCTGCTTTCTTAATTTACTTTTTTTTCAATATTCCATTTAATTACTTAGCTCAGACTAATAAATGGTTTTGTTCTTACATCCTGCAAGTATAGTTTTACTTTAATTGCTATATCTGATTTCACATTAGTGCTCAGTATCCTAGCAACTTAATTCCTTGGTAGTTTTTCTTACTTCATTGTTACTACTTCTGTAGTTTGACCAACCTTTTTTTTTTTTCTTGTCTGTTGCAGTACAAATCTAAACATGGTTCTGTCTAATCTGCCATTTATTTCTTCAATAAAATGAAGAATATCCTGTTATAGAAATGGAGTCTAGATTATTCAAGTCTACTGAAAACAGATGTAATGTGGATCTTCTTGCTGTGTTAGTGGATTTCTATTCTTTATCGTTTATTCAGATGAGGTAAATGTAGCTTTTTGCCCTGAAATCTCTCTTGACCCTGAAGAACTGTTTTATAATCTTTAGTGCATACAGAGTTATGTTCTGCAAAACTGGCATTCACATTGGGGAGATCATCCTGACAAGTGTGTGTTTTCTGTTTTTGTCTCCAAGGCTGTTTATTTTGGAAACTAAATGGAAAGAACCTTATTATTTCTGCATATGTCTGATGTTGGTTTTGTATATTGGATTTCTAAATAGGTCTGTTGTGGGACTAAATTTTGGTGGGCTTTTTTTGTTTGTTTGGGGTTTTTTTTTTTGGTGGGGTTTTTTTTTTTTTTTTTTAGATTTTGAATGCTTGTAATGGTTGGACATGTCTACTGTTAAAGTGAAGTAGAAATTGCAATTTATTTTGCATCACTTTTCTTCTGGCTAGTTCCTTTATCAAAGAGTACATTTTTGGAAGAAATTTTTTACATTTTGGGCCCTGAAATCAAACATCATCCTGGACTTAAGATTAATATCAAGCTTGGAGAAAATAGGATTGAAGTGCTGTGCAGCTGGAATTATTTGAAAGTGTGCTGTGGTGGGGAATTAAAGGACAGATGATTTTCTGTGTAAACTAATATGGATATGTTAAATATGAGAGTAGTGCTGACATTTTTATAAAAATAAGTACAGTATATGTGTATTTTTATACTGTGAAAAATTTAAAATATTTTCTGACATTAGAAACTTAAACATCGAGGTAAATAAAATTAGTCAAGCCCATGCATAATACTTGGTTACTGAAGAGCTTACTAATGTGTATCAGCTTCAAGACTGTAGCTTGATTTATTGAATTTCACTTTCTGGCTGTAAGGAACCTGTTTGGAAATGACAAAGTTGACAAAGCTATTTCTGGGAATAGAGAGAATGCCTATGGTACGTGATAATCTTTGCTAAATAAGATCCAAAATGTCTTTAGGAAAAAAATACCTTGTTAGAAAAAGAATGGCTGTAAATACCTATTCCCACAGTATACCTGTCTTAGAGGCCGTAAAGTCAGAAGACCTGAGAATGCTGGAGTTCTTGAAAATCCCTGTTGTCGGGAGGAGATGTGCAGAGAATCCCAACTGCACCTTCCGGCTGCTGCTGGGTGTTGGGAATCCTTGGGGAAAGCAGTAAAGCAGATTTAAATCTGATCTCACAAATCTGCTGTGGAAAGGATAAGCCATCACTTCAGCTTGAACTCTGCAATTCTGTGCTCTGTGAACTTAGAAATATGACTATAGTTTTCCTTCCCTCTCTCCCCACTTTCCCAAGATTCTGGATTTTTTATCTTTGTGTAGTATTTATTCATTACTTCATCTTTTCAGTTGATGGATTGAATGCTTATGCCATTTAATGAACAAAGTTAAATTTTCTGAGTCTTCCCAATGGAAGACTTCTCACCAGTCCCTTATCCTTATGCTTTCAGTACTAAGAGTATTAAGAAAATGTGTAGTTATTATTAGAATTCCTAGGGGAAAAAAAAAGTTGATCTGCATCTTAGATTAAGAATATAAGATATTCAAAGAAAAAATAATAGTAATTAGGATATTTAATACATTCTAAATTGTTCCTTTTACTAATGAAATTTGTACTAACATATCAACATATTTTTCCAGGCAGAAATGAAGAAAAATAGAGATCTAGTTTGTTTTAATCAATTTTTATTAATTCTGCCCTGAAGCTTTTCATGATTTCAGCATGGAACACAAACACACAGAGCAGCAGACAGAGAGGAAATCTGTCTCATTAATCTCTTTTGGATATAGCACAGCAGAGAGTCATTTAGGATGCAAGACAGGTTTTATGGATAACATGCTGTCCATGTTTCCACCCAGGCCAGAAAGTCTTCCATGTCCTGGTCCAAAAAGGTGCCAAGTATTAGTGCAGAGAGTGCAGTCAGAGAAGGGGTGAACAAAGTTTCCTGTCTTCAGCTTGGTAGGTGGGGGGAAAAGGCAAAGATCTCAGTTTTTTTCTTCTATTAAAAGGATTACTGATATTAAGCTATGTAACTGTGTCTCATCAGAGGCCTCAGGTGCTAGTTTCAGGTTAGCATCTTTACTTCTAATTCACAGGAAATATTTGAAAATTTGTAAGTAGCTGATTTTAAAAGGTTTTTTGTTTTGGTTTTGTTTTTCCAATTTGGGGTGAAACAATTCTTCCCATGTTTACTTTTAGGATAAAAAACCCCAACAATAATTGAAAAAATATTATGGAAAATACCTTTAAAAAACCCCCAACCAGACAAAAAACACACAAAAACCCAAACCTGGAGGAGATCAGAAACTACTCATGGAACTTCATGCTGTTGCCTCTTTCGCATTGCTAATAGCAGTCAGTATTTTAATGAATAGCAGTTGTGCAGCAGATGAGATGAAGGTGATGTGCTGAAGAGTTTGTAGATTTTTTTAAGGCAGTTTGCTCATAGTTATCTACACTCTTGAAAGCTCCCAGTTCTTCAGCCAAGAGCTGGAAGCCTTCATAGACCAGGCTCTAGCTCAGAGCTTTCATGTGCTCTTGGGCAGAGGCACTCTCAGATTTTTCCTTGGAGCCTGTGATCCAAAATGCATTCAGGCTCCCTATTCCAGAGAAAGGAGGCAGGGAATTCTGGGCACAGAAAGGCCATTCCCTGCCTGTTCACCCAAGTTGTTATAGAATTGCTGACATGATGGCAGTCTGTCCTGAAGTTTCAGGCAGTGGAAGCTAACCTCCCCAGGTAGCATGCCCTGAAATTTCTGATTTCATAAAAGGTTAATCACCTCTGAGACATTTTGATAGTGTTTAGCATTTTCCAGAATGCCATTAGAAAATAACTAGCTCTGTTTAAGAATCAGTATTGAAAATGCAGCATATTACAGCTGTGTAAAATGAGATACTAATCTCTTTTTCCAAAGTGGAATATAATTTATATTATATCTTTTACATTATTGTCTGAAAGAAACTAACATATACTATAGCTACAAAAAGTGTATGTTCTGTAATGGATCACAAAGATATTTCTTGTTCTTACAGAGAAGTAAGAGCTGAAGTTTTGTGTATTAGTATCCATATGGTCTGTATTCCTAATCTCCATTAAAAAAAGAAGAGTCCAAAGCTTTGTTTCATTGAGTTTTTTAGGGTTTCTTATTTAGTAACTTTAATAGCCATTCACTTTTTCTAATGATCTGTATTTTAGAAGCTAAAAGAACTAAGGAGCTTTCCAAGAGAAAAGGTGGTGGTGGTGGTCATGGGACACGTTCACCCCCAGCTGGACAGCTCCGTTGTAGTTTGGCTTGATAGTTAGATTATAAAATGAAGTGGCTCTTAAGTATCCCTTTTTTTGTTGGTTTTTTTTTGTGTTGGTTTTTTTTTCCCCTCCTCCAATATTTTGAGTTTATTGGTGAATTGACATGAGGGGGAAGAAGAACTAGAGTGCAGTAACAGAGTATCTAGTTTGATAGAGGGCAACTGAGTTCTAAAAGTATAACGTTGGGCATTGTCATAAGGCAAAAAAGAAATTTGCATTTTTTGCTGTATTTTCTGCGTTACACTTTCACTTGGGCTTTGGAGACCAATAGTTTGCTGTTATAATCAGTCTTTTCTCTTTGTAAAGTGTATGAATGCTAAGTCACTATTGTAAACCCTATTTACTGCTACTTTTCCAAAAAGTTAATGTGGATGGGAGGATTATAGCCAATATCTTTTGATGTCTTACTACGTGATATTATAGAAATGAGATCCTGGGTTGGGTAAATATCTTTCTTGACAGATGAAAGCCATCAGGAAATTATGAGTATACTTTTGGTTTAGCCTGCTGTCTTCTCTTTCTGGGCAAGAAACTAAAGCCCAGATTCCCAGAACAACACTGGAGTAGGAAGATATCTGAAGGATGATCTTTAGTTACTTGTCTAGGAGTCTAGATATGAATGAAAAATCAGTGTGTACTAAATGAACTTCCAAGAGATCTCTCATCATGCAAGAAGAAGGGCTACCACTTGAATATCTCAGCATCACTTTCATGCCAAGTCAGAGAACAGACTCACACCTAAGTGTTCAGGGGCTGATTGATAGGTAGATGTCACCTATCTCAGATAAATGCTCTAACCAGAGGGTTTGGAGAATACAGCTTCATGAATTCCCTCTCTGGTCCATCTGGTTTTAAAGTGTTTGCTATGAAATGTTAGAATTCTGATAGGAAGAGTGTGAAGTAAAATAACTTATTTCACTTGCTAAAAAAGCTTAATATTCTCTTGGTGAGACAGGATGGATTAAAACTCTTCTGTCTGGTTAGTGAGTCTGTACTTTACTGGTTTTTGATTATTCAAACCATTGTGCTTTTGGGATTCTATGCATCCTACTTAAATGGTAGTGGATCAGCAATGCCCTGTTCCCTTCTGCTTTCCCTGACAGTCTTCTGAAAGACAAGAAGGTTCTTCATTTTACAGTTTCATTTCTAGTGATAGCAAATTTCAGACCTGTTTATCTGACAATATCAGATTCTTAAGTTAGATGCTTAAACCTCTGAGACCTGTGGAATGAAGTGTTCACTGTTGTCCAACTTGCATATTTTCCTGCTCAGTATGTTTAAATTGCATCCTCTGCTCTTAATTTGGTCTTTTCTGTGAATGCTCTATGCAAACTGGACACTTACTGTTGACTTGGACTCCACACTGTTAAATAATTGCAGTGTAAATGCTGAGTATCATTTCTCTGAAGTACCATCGTTTATCTGACTCTATTAAAGATGGCTTTTGCAAGTTTTAACATTTTTTTTGTTTGAAATTAAGTTGTTCTTCATAATTTCTGAAGTTTTTTGGCCTGTCTTCACAGTTTTCTCAAAATTATACAGTGTCCAGATTTTTTTAATTCTTTTTCTGAAAAAGCTAATACCTGCCAAGTAAAGTGGTATGATTACTCATCACTGCTAGAATAAAGAATTGGCTCAGTTCAATGCAAACCTCATGTAATACTAGTACAATGAGAGAAACAACAAGAGAAATTAGGAATGATAATATTGGCAGTTCTGAATGGCATTTGAAAATTCAGTCCACAGCTGTGATGTGTTCTGAAAAACAAATTAATTCTCTATATAGCCTGCCCTAAGAGTACAGTCCTTTTCTTCCAACCACCAAAGTGAATGTTCCAGGCTTATGTTTCTGCATGATTAACTCATTTGAATATAATAGTTTTTGATAAATTTGCTTGTAGAGGTTTTTTTTAATAGGTACCAGCAGCCTAAAAATAACAAAAGTTAGTGTGATTTCTTTTCTGTGAAATTCTTCATGGTTCCATACCTGCATTCTGTACAGGTTAGCTGTCCACCCTGGTCTGGGCGCAGTGGAAAGATGTTAAGCTGAAATTGCTTAAATGAGGGAGAAAGAAGAGTTCATATAAACTTCCTTTGAGAGGAAGAAATACTCATCTTTGGGAGTTATTCTTCCTCCTCTTACCATATTGAGTGTTCTAGACTACTGATTACAAAAACCCCCTCTCTAGCCAAGGCTTTTAGATAAAAGAAGCAGTCAGTGGGCTTCTGAACTAAACTCAGAGGGCTGATTCCAAGGCTATTTTAATTATTGTTCTGTTTCTTATGTTTTCAGTGGAGAGTATTTAATTGTCAGTAAGTATTTGTATTTCAATTAAGAGAATTTAACTGAATCTTAACTCTAGTCACTCTAGTCTTGTTAGGTGTTCTTACTGGTAACTTTCAGTGATTTACTGAAATAGCTTTAGAATTATATTTTTTTGGTCATTTGTTTTACGTGATTCCATTTGATCTTGACATATTCAGAAACCTCATAAACAATATCTTTGTATCCCAGTTGGTTGACTAAAAATAAGTATGAATGAATATTCTGTCACTCTTCTTGCATCCTTAATTCATACAACATTCTAAAACCATTCACTTCTTTCTTAACTATTTTTTTTATTAGTTGGAACTTGTGAAATCTGTGTTAAGTTTATGCAGCAAAGTCTTTTATATTAGAAATGCTCTATAATTACATTTTTCCAGTCATAAAAAAATGAATTAGTGCTGCATTTTATGTGATGATAAATTTTCCTGTTTGTTCTAATTTTACTGAATAGCATACTGTTGTAGCTTCTCGGCACAGCCTAGAATAACTCTATTTAGCTATGAAAGTAGGAACTGTGCTTAATAGAAGAAAAGGCCAATATTGTTTGTAAACAATTAACTTACAGGAAAAAAAAAGTAAAACAACTATGAGAAGGATGACATGGGGGAATTGGCTATCAGACACCAGTATACCAGTTTGTCTAGACATTTGGGGTCAATGAAGGTGCTTGAAATGGAGCTTCAGAGGGACTGCTGGGCAAGCGGTACAGATAATTTCTCTTTTGGGAATACTAGTATATTCATCTCTAACTTCTTTTGACAGTGGTGAAGTAGGAGATGGAAGACATCAGATACAGCGTTTTTTCCTTCATTGCTGAGTAATCTGATTAGAGACCTAGCCAAAGCTTACCTTTTTTTTTTTTTTTTTTTTTTTTTTTGTCCTATGGGAAAGTGTTGGTTTTACTTTTTCCATTCCAGATGAAAATGGAAAATGCCCAAGAGACAAATTCTCAAAAGAAAATATATTTCAGGTCTGTCAAAACACTTTGTTTTGATAAATATGCCCTCCTGATATATTGTTTTTAACCTTTATTAAAGATTGGTAATCAGGTTGCTTACTATTTGATGTAGTTGGCTTGCTAGCCACGATTCTTACTGATGCTTCTTTGGTTCATGTAAATTGTCAGATGGAACCGACCAACCATGTTCTTGGCTTAATTCCAGAGAATTAGGAAACACTTCAAACACACACACAAAACCCCCACCAAACTGGGATTCACTGAACTACCTCCATTTCTTGTAGCTTTCCGAAGCAGATCCTGCTAGTAAGGGGAGAGAAGGATTTTTGACGAGAGAGAGAGAGATAATAATGGCAGATAAGCTAATTCCTGACTTAGATTGCTGTTCTGGAGCTGCCTTTTAATGCTGAAGTTAATATCTAGTTACTTGCTTTTCTTTCTGCCATGTGTATGCTTTTTGCATTTAACCACTGTGCTTCTTTATAGTATATATTTAAAGTTCAGAATGTTTTTATGTTGTATCTAATGTAATAAATGCGTTGTTCAAACAGTACAGAATACTTTACGTGTCTCTGTGCTTTATACATAATGCCAGAGGAATCTCTTGTGAGTCACTTAATTTGGTGTTTTTACTCATCAACTGGAAGGCTTCCTCAGCTTTCAAATCTGAATGCTGCGTGAAATGGTCAAAAGCTTTCCAAAAGTCAATGTATATTGCATTCACTATGCTTTTCTTATCTGCATAGACAGTCATTTTGTCACAGGGGGAAATTAGGTTGGCTGAGCATGATTTGCTTTTTGTAAATCCATGTTGACTGCTCCTGATTGACCTTTTTTACATGTTTTGAAATGAATCGCAAGGATTTACAATCTATGGCTTATGCCTTTCTTGTTATCTCAGGTGGTTGCCTGATTTCCTTTTAAAACAAAACAAACACAAAAACCATAGTGAATGATTTTGGCTTTGTTTGAAAGCCTTTTGGAAATCTTTGTAAATTCCTTAGATGGAACATCATTAACCATGTGCTTGTTGTTCCTCACAGAACTGCAATATGTTTCCAGGCTTCTCTTCAAAAAAGCCATGTTGATTCTTCCAATATAAATCATATTATCCACACATTCTACTAACTTCTCTCTGTTATGGTCCTTGCTGTTTTGCCCAATTTAGAGATCAGGCATATGGACCTGCAGTTCCCTTAACAAACAATGGAACCATTTTTTTTTAAATTATTATTTTTTTTAAACAATTGTTGTTTCCACTTCATAGATAGGAAGGTAATTTTAAATGCAAATTTAACGTGCCAGCTGTGAAGTAGTGCACAGCAAGGAAAATACTGTATTGGATGGACAGATCACAAACAATTTAAAGGTTTGTGGGTTTTTATTTTAACTTTTTTTTTTTTAAACTCAAAAATATGGTTGGCTGCCTTAAAGGATGCATTATCAATTGCTGGTGCTGATCAGAACATTCACATGTTCTTGGCTAAATATGATTCTTAAAAAGTAGTCTGCTACCTAATTTAGTAGCTTTAGGCTGTTCCAACAGGCTTAAGGTATAACGGAGTGAAATGTGTGCTGCAATTACCTAATCTTACTGACCAATGGAGGGGAAAAAAAATCTGGTTTAAAAAGTAAAGTTCATGATGTGCTGACTATGCAGAGATCAGAAAAAGGTTATCATGGAGAGTTCAAGCAACACAAAAGGAGTCATCTTCACAGTGTAGAACTTGTCACAAAATAATACAGCAGAAACAGTTTTGTAAATGTACTAGCTATATTTGCTGTCTCCATTATTCTAATGTGACCTCTCTGCTAGTATATACAGTTTAAACTGAGTCCTAATGAATTGGATAAATAGCCAAATGATGCAAGTAATTTGAAGTTCTGTATGTGTTGCAAAAGCAGAGTTGCAGTGCAGTTAGGTGCCTGCCTCACCCAATGTGAGACCTTTTTTTTCCTTTTTAAGTATATCTTTTGTTAAAACAGCATGCGTGTTTCTAGCTGAGCTTACTGGTTAGTCACTTGGGAATTCATGCTGCTCTAGCAGATATGAATTCCTAGTCATAATCTGTAGGTGTTTTTTCCACAGAATGTTAGACAGGTTGTGCCCACAACAGTAGTCAAAAAAAGATGCCAAAAGAAAGTAAGAGCAAGGTGAAGATCTTTGGTGAAACTTCCCTGGAGTATTATCCCAGTCTCCAATAAATTATGATTGAGATACTTCCTGTGTTACAGGTGATGTTTCCTCTTTAATTAGGTGTTTGGTCTTGTTCAGTCATCTTATCTTTATCATCTTCAATAGCTAAGTATTATCAGCAAGCTCATTTACTTTCCTCCTCATGTCTTTGAGATAATTTAGTAATGGACCATCTAATTGATATCTAAAGCACTTAACATCTCTGATGTCAGTACCAGTCCTTGCAGAGTTCCACCAGTGACTTCTCTCTGCTGTAAACTATGACCATGTGCTACTGCCCCATGCATTAGCTAATTACTTCCTCATGCTGGATCTTATGCCTTGTGGCAGCTTTGTTTCCTTAAGCACCTTTAGAGGGAACATTGTTGAAAACCTTTTGCATTTCAAAGTAAACCCCTATCCATGGCTTTCTGACACCTTGACAAGACTCCAACAGCTTTGTGAGGTATCAGTCCCCTTTACAAAAGCCATGTTGATTCTTAGGCAGAATGTCAAAATTTAATCCTCAAGCCTGCTAACCTGTTCTTAGTTACAGTTTCTAATTTGCTCAATAAATATATCGAGCTTACAGAGCTGTAAGTTTTCACAGAATATTCAATAAAAGCTTTTAGAATTGGATGTGGCCATATTTTGTCCTTTAATGTCATGCTATAGTTAGTACAGCTGTTTTATCCTTGAGTTCATTTAGAGCTCTTGGGTGGAAACCATCTGGTCCTGCTCATTTGTTAATGTTCACTTTGTGTGTTTGTTTCACAGCCTTCTCTGTGAAGGTTTGAGCCCAGCCTTCCTAGTCCCTCATGAAGTAGAACATCAGCATGGGAGGCTTCCTTCCCTAATGACAGCTAGTGACTTATCTTCTGCACGTGCTCTTATACATCACTCCTCAGAAGGTGCTACATACTTCTGGCACATTTCCTGCTCCCATTGTGCTTGGAAAAGGGTTTACTATTAATTTTTATAACTTATTCCACAAACGTTCTTTGGTTTATTTTACTGAGTTCTTACCTTTAAACTGCAATATTTTATGCTGTTTCCTTCTTCTCATTTGTGCTATTTTGAAGAACGACTTGTTTCTGCTATTATAGCTTACCCTGCTGCCAAACATCTTTTTGTGCATACTCAAATAATTTTTGGTAAATGATACTAATTTGTTTTGGACCTTTCATATTGTTTGGTTTTTTATCTCTATACTGTCTGCAAAGATGAACTCTTTTGAGCTTCCTTTCAGCTTTTTTTGGACAAGTATCCTCATTTTTATGCAGTGCTCTTTGAAAATAAGCACAACAGCCATAAAGAACCAGAATATTGTTAATACAAGACTATGAAAGATGTATGTAAAACATTTATTCAGTGCTAAGCCTTGTACTTCAGCTGCTTAAAGCTTGTTCAAGTATTTAAATGGCATTTTATTCCAAAATGAATTAAAACTTGTGGGACAGAAAAGTACCCATTTTGACAAATTTTGTGAAAGCTGACTTCCAATTTGTGGTGAGTGGAATAAAAAAAAAGTGCTGAGTGTCGAGGGCCGAAGGGCACTAGTAGGCCTTAATTGCCTTGACTAGCAATACCTGGGATGCCAGCCCACACCCTCTGCCCAAGGGCCCTGGAGCTCCATTTAAGCTCAGGCTGGGCACCTGATTCTGCTCCAAGTGTGTGTGTCTTTAGCTCTGTTCCTGATTTGTCAGTGGGATTTCCCAGATGGACCTTGGCTCATTCCTTTGGCTACTGCTCCTTGGGACCTATTGTCACTTTGTGGCTCTGCTCAACCTGCTCATATACTTCAGGGCTGTACTCTGCTGAGGAGGCAACACTTGTGCTGGGGTCATCTGTGGCTCCCTTCTTGTGGAGTAGCCCTGCTCCTGCTGCTCCCTGACAGTGAGGTTGGTGAATTTTATGGATTTAAGGGTTAAGATTTAAAGTAACTGAATCAGTATTAAAGATTGTTTCTCCTAGTTATCAAGGAAGATACATTGAATAGCAGGTGGTTTGGTTTTTTTCCTCTCTTTCTTTGGAGGCCAGGTGCCCACCAAAGCTGTTCTATCACTCCTCCTCCTCAGCTGGACAGGGCAGAGAAAAATATAACAAAGAGCTTGTGGGTCAAGATAAGGACAGGAGAGATCACTCACCAATTACCATCATGGGCAAAACAGACTCAGCTTGGGGAGAATTAACTCAAATTATTACAAATCAACCAGAGTAGGGTAATGAGAAATAAACCCAAATCTCAGAACACTTTCCCTCCACCCCTCCCTTCTTCCCAGGCACAACTTCACACCCGGATTCTCTGCCAACACCCCCAGTGGCGCAGGGGGACAGGGAATGGGGTTTATGGTCAGTTCATCACACATTATTTTCTGCTGCTTTATCATCCTCAGGGACAGGACTCATCACACTCTTCCCCTGCTCCAGCGTGAGGTCTCTCCCACAGAAGACAGTCCTCCACGAACTTCTCCAACGTGGGTCCTTCCCATGGGCTGCAGTTCTTCACGAACTGCTCCAGCATGGGTCCCTTCCATGGGCTGCAGTCCTTCAGGCACAGACTGCTCCAGCGTGGGTCCCCTGCAGGCTCACAAGTCCTGCCAGAAAACTTGCTCTGTGGGCTCCTCTCTCCACAGATCCGCAGGTCCTGCCAGCAGCCTGCTCCAGCATGGGCTTCCCATGGGGTCACAGCCTCCTTTGGGAACCCACCTGCTCTGGCATGGGGTCCTCCCCAGGCTGCAGGTGGATATCTGCTCCACCGTGGACCTCCATGGGCTGTAGGGGGACAACCTGCCTCACCATGGTCTTCCCCATGGGCTGCAGGGGAATCTCCGCTCTGGTGCCTGGAGCATCTCCTCCCCCTCCTTCTTCACTGACCTTGGTGTCTGCAGGGTTGGTTCTCTTACATGTTCTCACTCCTCTCTCTGGCTGCCGATTTTGTCTGTCCCAGCAACTTTTTTTTTTCCTTCTTAAAAATGTTATCACAGAGGCGCTACCACTATCGCTGATGGGCTTGGCTTTGGCTGGCAGTGGGTCCATCTTAGAGCCAGCTGGTATTGGCTCTGTCAGACACAGGAGAAGCTTCTAGCAGCTTCTTACAGAAGCCATCCCTGTAACCCCCCCAGCTACCAAAAGCTTGCCGCACAAAGCCAATACACTCCATTTTTTTTTTAAAGTAATGATGTGGTACCTACCACAAATAAGCAGCAGTGGCATAGTATTCTGTGTCCTGTGATCTGATTAGTCTCTCTTGTTCAGTTTCTCATCTGCAAGCTGCAGATACTGAAGCTTAGCATGCTTTTAATTTTCACTATGGAGGCCTTGTTTACAGAAATTATATTAAGTTTAGTATTATTACAAATTAACTTATTCTTTTCGGAAATTTAACTGAAAATGTATCATATACCCATATTTTCAAGAAACACTTTCAATGAGTTTATTAGTTTTGGTGTCTCACTTTTTTCTTTGCATTGCCTATTTTTACAGCTTCTGGTTGTTACATAAATGAAAAGGCTCTTCTGATAATTTCATGAAAACAGACAATTCTAGATGTAAATTTATGTTTTTTTGTTTTCAGTTGAGCTTTTCTAAGCTTTGCATGGCACCTCTGCAGAGATTAGTAGTTACAGAAAAGGTTCTAGGCATTGGTGAGACATGCCCACCTGATGTGGGAAAAGCAGAAGCAGGAACATGTGATTCATGGAGTCCTGATAGCTGAGTAGTGAGAATAACAGGTTCAACAATGTCCACTATTGAGAACAGGTGAGCAGACACACTGATACAGCCTATGTGATACCTCCAGTCTTACCTAGGCCTGTTCTGACAGTGTAGTGCAAGGACTGTTCTCTTTATAAAGACACTGGCAAGGGTTTCAGTATCTTAAAACTCAGCACTAGTATTCTTAGTGGATAGTATCCGCTATGTAAATATTTTTTGTTCTTAAGCAACACTACATAAATTGAACTCTTCTGTTCTGTACATGATACTGTATTGTATAATATAGTTACATGACATTAATGGCCAGACATGAAACAGATGTTCTCTGTTCTTAAAGTCAGCTGTAAGCAATGCATGTTTCAGCTGATGCATCCTGTCTTTCAGCAAGAATTAACCACTTTGGATTCAATGTTGTCTATGTGTTCAATGGGCAGAGCTCACATTGTCAGAGCAAATAGTTTGCTCAGATCTGCCTACAAAAATCCATTATAGGCTTGACTGTTTTAAATTTGTTGTAAAAGTCAACAGTGTATAGTTAGTAAAAGAGTAACTTTGTGTATTTTGCAGTAATTAAAAAAAGCTTGGTTTCTGTGTCATGGTTGGTGCATGCTCAGAAAATGCGAAAGAGAGCATATGGGTGCAAAGGAAAAGTTTCTGCTGCTATAAACATGCAAGTGTGCTGCTTTAAGCAGCTTAGATGCACAAATATATCAGTAATTGAATTAATGTAGAATTAAAGGTAATTAAAGCCATGGAAGATAAACTGAAAGATGGTGTTCCTTTTTACCTGTTTCCTATCTTTTTAGTGTTTAACTTGATAAAAACTTTGCCTGAATTCTTTAAGGCCTAACTAGGTCTACTTCAATTCAGGAAGAAAATCTGCTGCTTCATCTTGGTACCAAGATTCCTCCCTGGCTGCTTCTGTGATACTGCTCTCTCTGCCAACTAAAAGCTGTGTCTGCGTAAACAGCTTTTTATGTCTGTTACCAGTTGAATGTGAGCATTACTGGCATGCTTGTTGAGTTGTGTTTGAAGAAGCTCACTGTAGAGTAAGGTTTCACAGGCAGCAGCAGGAAAGTAGTTTCTCTGTAAGAACTTTTTACTGTGAATAATGCAGAGTACTACTAACTGAATATCCAGGTTTAAGTTTGTGGGATTGCAAGCTAAAAATAACCTAATCTTTTCTTGTAAACTGAGCAAGCTCCTTATGTTGGTCTTAAAGGTAATAAATCAGTCTAGATTAGTACAACCCCCTAGCAGTACCATTTCTTAAGATAGATGCCCTCAGAAATTGAGCCTTGTGTTTAGCTCATTGTTGATCTTTTTGAAAAGAACAAAATTTGGAAGAATGTTATAAAACTGCCATAAGAATTAAGTATAACTGAAGAAAAGTTCACTTTGTTTCAAAAATTCTGTCATGACACAGTGTTTTGCCTGAAATAGAGGAAATGAATAAATAATGAACTGAGAATAAACATAATTATTCTGAAAAGAATTGTTTTAAAGCAAATATGCAATAGCATTAAAACCCATTGCAACTTTAAGGAAGATTCATTTCTACTTGTAAAAACTAGTCTATCACAAAAACAGTTCTGCTGTTAAGCGCTTAGTTACCTATTGCAATTCATGTCCCTTTCTCACTGTCTTTGTCCACCTTTAAGTTGGATTACTTAAAATGGATTACTTACAATACCAGGCATACTTCTCCTTATTTGTTTTTCTTCCATGTGTAGTCATCAGAGCTTCTCTTTGCATTGCTGTCTCTGCTGCTTGAAGTTAATCTGTACCAATTATTAACGATTCTGTTGCCAGCAGGAACTGAAGTTAAACTAGTATTGCTACCAGTCACTCACCAAACTAAATTTTGACATTCTGATAAAAGGCTGATGGAAGATTCAGAAAACTTAAGTAGGAAATGAAAGAATGACTTCTTTTATTATGCACTAAGATGCAAAGAACTCTCTTAATTTATTATATCAACTCCTTTTTACTCTCACCTACCCTCTTTTCTTCCTCCTTACAGCTGTAGAGAAGTCTTGTCTCAAGGGAATCTAAATTTTTATTTTTATGTAATCAGAGATAGGTATTCTGAAAATACTGTATTATATTGCCAAATATTTTTGCTCTACAAACTCTTTAGGTTTAAAGCAATGGTAGCCATTATTTCAGACAGTAAGTAAAATCTATGTACAGTCAGTGCTGAATAAAGTTATATCTGTTGCTTATATACATCTATATTACTTAATGTATGATTTTCTTGTATTTCTCAAGTTTATTAAACTTACCTCTTTAACGGTGCGTGTTTCAGTATGTGTGTAGTAAAATCTTGTACAATTCGGAATATGCATGGAGGCATGTGGTAATACAGATGGTTTCATTTATGTAGCGAGAGCTATAGATCATAATTATCTCAGACCTTCAAATGTATTAATATTGTAAATATGTAATTATGACTTATATATGTCTCTTGTTGCTCCTGAGCCTCATTTAGGTGCATATTTGAATTTGGTACAGGGTTCAGGGTTTTTTTACACTTAAGTTTAGAATCTGGCAGCCTTTGCCTTGGAGGAAAACTATCTTATATGAAATTATTTCATATTTAATAGATATTCACGTTTGGCTATCATTGTAGTGTTGCGGTATAAGTTACTCTCTTTGAAGATTGTATCTCCATCTGTGCTGAGTTTAACTGCATGGTTACCTGTACAGGTCTTCCCTTTGGCTTGAATATTTCTCTGCAGGTCTTTAAACCTATCATTGCTGTTTCAGTAGTTTCTTTGATTTCAAGATACTTGTTTTAGATCTGTTAGACTGTATAAGCATGATAACTGAAATATTTGAGCATCAAATGTTGGATGAGAAAATTGACTACTTTGTGTATATGCTTTGTCTATGTAAAGATTTGTCTGTTTCTTGTTTTCTCACATTCATTGGAAGACCAAATGCCATCCAAATATATACCAAGTTCAAATATAACATGAAATCTTGCAAAATATTATCTATAAAGCTGCTTTTTTTTTTTTAATACTACACTCAAAACCCCACTGTTCATTTTATCTAAGTGCAGGGTTTTTTCCTGAACAATTTCTGGTTACTGCTCTGACAGTGAGGCCAGAAAAAGTGTATATATGGTATCATGGTTATTTTGTGTTTGGATCCCTTCCACAGTCCAGAGGTCAGAAGTAAGAGTATAGATGGCACAGCAGCAGAAATAAGCAATATGGGAATGTAGGGGGAGATGGGGTTACTTCCTTCAGGTCCTGCCAGTGTGAAATTACAAAGTAATGGGGACAGAGGAGGCTGTCTGAAAGGGGATTATCTGCCATATCAATACTTTTGACATATGATAATGGCTTACATTTCACCTTATAATTTTATTTCTTTCTGCTCTTGGAAATTTTGAAGAAATACTTAATTTTTCTCTGAAAGGGCAGCTGACAGTTTTGAACTTCAAACATCAGCTGAAGATGTTATTTTGACAGCTAATACCTTCTTGCAGTTAAATTAGCTTTTCATTTGCTCAGGCATAAGTAAAGACTTGGTCATGTTCTCCTCTGATTACTGGTTAGGTTTTTTTCTTTATTATTTCTATTTTTTTTAACAATGCAGCCAAATTTGAATTGTAAATACTTTGGAAAACATCCAGTTGAAGCAGATGTTTCTACTGTAATCTGTTTAATTACAAAAAATACTTTAATTGATTTTTAAGGTTTGGGAAATCTGAAGTTTAAGTTGGCCTTGTTATATTTATTTGCAAATACTTTGATTTAAAAAAAAATCTAAATTTAGAAAATATAAAAAGGAGGCAAGTAAATAATTCTTGTTCATGATCCTTTTTGAAGGAATGCTATCATTTTTCACCACTTGAATGAGACTAACTCAGAGAGAATGTCACCTCCTTCAGTTAGTAAGTAATTTCAGTTTATTTAATACTCCGACATAAGAAATTACTGTATTTGCTCATACTTAAAATGTCCTGCTTCCAGGTATTACAAGAGCCTTAACTGCAAGTTAATGGATAGATGATATTCAGTTGAGAAAAAGATTTTATACATGCCATTTCTAAAATTCCAGCACAGGATAGGGATAGGATACTTCCAGTTGGAAGGGACCTTGGGAGGTTTCTAATCCATTTTGCTACTCTCAAAGCAGGATCAGCTGCAAGGTCAGACCAGGTTGCTCAGGTCTTGATCCAGTAGGGTCTCAAAAGCCTCCAAGGACTGAGATCGCATAGGCTTTCTGGGCAATCTGCACCGCTGCCTGCCTGCCCTCATGAGGAGGAAGACTGTCCTTATAGCCAGTTATGAAACCTGATGAGAATGCACTTACTAACCTCTTCAAGTCCATGGATAAAGATGTTAAACATGATATGTCTGGTTTCCGTCCAGTAGGTATCATGACTTAAATACAGTCTGAAGAGAACTTAGAGATCATGTGATGTGTAGTTTATAGTGGTTTAGATCATAGCATCCAGTGAGTTGCAAAATCATTTTTCTTGCTAATACAGGGTGGATTTTGTGTGTGGTTCTTCAGTATTAATGGGAGTAACCTTTTCAGGATAAGATAAAGTGTTGTTAAGGTAGCTATTCTACAAAAAAAGAAATTCTTATTGTCATGTTTTAAAGCCTGAAGGTTCATTGTGTCATGTAAAATGAAATGAAGTCTAAGACTTTTCTAAGCATAGTTTATTTGCCTTTTGTTTTGGCTGGCTGACAATATTTTACACTTTTACTCTTTAGTTCTGGGGGATTCTTTTTTCTCAAACAGGTCAGAATTAAGCATAGACCAAGACCAATTTAAATGGAAATACAAATACCATTTCAGTTGTTAGGCTCAAGAAATAGAAGTATAGAAAATAAAACCTGAGATTACATGTTAATGTGAAATTAAAAAGAAGATTATCGGACCTAAATTTTACTGGTAATTCTGCTTGAAAAACTTGATTTCATACATGGTAACTATAGGGTTTTTTTTCCTAATGCTTTATGCCACAGATTTTGAATGGACATTATGACCATCTCTTCTGTTTCCTGCACCCTCACCCTGTGTCTGAAGAGGTTTTATGAAGCCTTGTCTCACCTTGGCCATTTGGTAGTTGTAATTATCTAGACTGCTAAACTTAAGGACAGTCTCTGTCAGGCTCTGCATGTAGACATCACCTGTCCTACCTGTGTAAGATGAAATATTGCTTCTGTCTCTTCCCACAATTAGTGGATAGAAAGGGAGGAGTGGGTGTTTCCAGAAGAAGATCTGCAACAGGAAGAAAGTTATGATTAGTTAAGTGTTCATGACGTGCTTTAGTATTTACCAAGTCTGAATTGGAAAAGATTAATTGCTGGAAAACTTTAGTTTCATTTATTCTAGTGGGTATCCCTACCATGGTATTTGGCATGCTACAAGCTGTTTTGTCTGCAGCTCTATGGAACTGGCCTGTTTCAAGTTCCCTTAGCCAGCCATGTCATTTAGGTAACCAGATGTGTGGTTGCAGAGAGCTTCAGACTGGAAGGGGAACACTAAATCACCTAGTCCGATCTCCGTGATGTCACAACCCATTCCACGTTAGTAATATTTTAAATTCAGTGACTTGGGTTAGGCTATATAATTCCAGTCCTTAAGACTATGATGTAGGCACCATCCAAAACTAGTCTTATTTAGATTTGCATCTTTTCCCTAGAACATCATGGTGTTGTTTTCTGGTCAAGTCTATCAGTTTGTTCAGATTGTAAATCTATTAAGAGCATTTACTTTTTTGGGCATCAGACTTGTTAGTATACATCAACAAAGACACTGCAGGTGCAGGCATAGCCTGAAGAATGAGCCAATGTAGATGCAAGGATATGATGATCTCCCCTGAAGCAGGGCTGCGTATGCTGCGCTATGCATTGATAATGGAGTGTTATTGTCCTCAAGTCTATTTGCATGTTCCTTCTGTGCTTTTAAATTGCTGTCCTGAGAGAAGCTTTGCCTTTTACTATTCAGTCTAGGAGTGATGATAGTATTGCCTATCTTTGGACTAAAAGCAGGATTGGGGAGCTGGAATTTGCAGACTATACAAACCGAAAAATTGTTCAGTTACTTGAAAGCAGTGTTAAACAGGGTAGTAGCTAGGATTTTGTATTGCATCTTACTGAGTAATGGAAGGAATTAGAACATCTGGATGTTTTCATATTATAGTAATGGAGAGATAAGATATGTAAACTATGTTGCTTTGTTGGTGTGGGTGTTTTGGTAGTGGTTTTTGGTTTGTTTTTTTTTTAAAACCAAAAGGGATTTCAGTCTTCTCTGAAATGATATGATGCTTCTGTCATGGAGTCCTTGGAAAATGTAAGTTTACACATCAAACTGAAGACAACAACAGTAGCTGCTGGTTCATGTTCTCAAAACCAGGTGGTAACCTAAAGTGCTGCTTGCTAGCAGAGTTAACTTTCTTCAAATTGTAATTAATTCATAGCTTAGAAGCCTAGGACCAGCTAATACATGCAGCATTTAAAATGAGGTTCACGTTCAGGCATCCTTGGTTTTGAACTTGTGTTTATTGCTTCTTTTGGTGAAAGTGTTACTACTTTAAGTTTATCAGTTAGTCTCCTACCATTTTTTTTTTTTTTTTTTATAGCTGGCTGTGATTGAAACCATCAGCCTTCCTACCTTTTTCATTCCTTTCCCAATTTAGCTTTGTGGCTTGTCTGCCCTTAAAGATTTGCTGGCGAAGATACTTTTCCATGTACATCTGTACCCATTTTCTTGGAAATAAGCTTATGCCAGGTGAAGAGTTATGTTTTGCCATGAAAACTGATTGTAATAAACTGTTGACAATCCAGCTTCTAGTACTGTCTACATTGCTGCTTCTGCCAACTAGTCATATCGCACAGAGGTGTTTTTGCACTCCTGTCTGTCTATTCTTGAAAAAGTCTTCAATGTCCATCTGGACTCATATGTTCCCCATATTTCTTTCTGGCTTTCTAATACTCTCTATTACTGACTGGAGCCTTCCCATGTGCAGTTGATTTGAAGATTTGTATTTGTCTGCAAAATACTATACAGCTCTACTCTTGATCAAAAGTTTAGACAGGACATATAGTTTGAAAAACATTTGGAGACAGAAAATTCCCTTTGAAGATAGGAAGTGAGATTGCTGATGATTGTTTTCAAACAGACTTGTAATTCAGTGGGTATACTGAAGGAATATAAGCTATAGTCCTTGTGCTGTATATTTGACCTGTGGCTTTTTTTCAGAGACAGTTTTGGAAGCACTAAGGAGGAGGTAAGAGTTTTGGTTAAGTTGTTCTGTGTTGCCTGCTTGGAGAACAGAGTTTCACAAGCATGTCCACAGGTTCTAGGTTCAATATATACCACAGATGCTAACATCATGCATGGCGGTCATTTGCTCATTTGTGGCCAGATATTTTCCAAAGGTGGCAGCTTGCTAAAGCTGCTGGAATAAATTGTATTGGTAGAGTTGCTAGGTCTGAACATACATCAAAAAATAACGTATGTTGTTTTTCTTAGCCTGTTAGTAGCCTCTGTGATTCTGTATAGGAGAGTTCTGTGAGGGTAAGAACAAGAAAGATCTGCTGTGACTATAATAATGGGGGAAAGTCTTTAAAAACAAAATGAAATGGGGGGAGGGAGGGCAGGAAGGCACAAAAAAAATCCCCCAAACCATTTTTTGTTTGTATAAAAGCTTGTCACAGACTCTGAACCAGAAACATATCTACTGTGAGAGTATGCAGTGCACACTACTTATTAGAAAATAGAATCATTATGTTGGAACTCCAGATATGAATACTTGAAGCTGTAATATAAAGGCAGATCATAAGTACACTCACCGTTTCCATAGGTCCTGCTTGGGTGATCAAGTAACAATATGAAGGTGGATTAATGAGGATGTAGTGTTGGTTGTCTTCTCCATTCCTTCTGCCTAGTAAGACAGCTGTATAATAGGTCATCTGACTGGGTAGCAGCACTGTAGCCCCTGGTCTGTATCATGGCCACGTCTTTTTCTGTATTTGTCAGCATTTTGGAAAATACCTGTTGTTCCTAAAACATTACGAAAAGTGATTTAAATACAGATTTTTGCAAGAAGCTGTATTGCCCATTCCAAAAAACGAGTAGAAGTTGTGACAAATTAATATCTCTAGTTTTTACATACATATTGTTGATGTTTATCTATCTTTTGTATTAGCTTTTCTGAAAACAAAACTCTAACCTAAAATGAAAGAATTTGAGTGACAGGCAGTTACATTTCATATTGCTTCACTCTGAAACTCAATGAAAATTTGTTATACTTAGTTCTCTTTATAGGGAACTAAAGTTTAGTGTGTGGGATGTTTATTTTTCTTCACACTGTTCTACCATTTCTGCTCCTTTTGGCAATGCTTTTTTTCCCCCACTTTCTTGTATGAGCAGGATGGTATTGGCTTCATTGTTCCATGCAGGTGCTCTCAATGAAAATGTGATCTCTTGCGAAGATGGTAAGGCAAAGGATGTCAGGGGCTTTAAGGTAGAATTGGCAAGTTTAGTTGGGGAACAAGTGTATTCATTGAAGTTTAAGGTCTTCCTTTATAGTTTCCTTGCCTTCTCAGTTCAGTATTATTGGATGGTGTGTAGGCAAAGCATATTGCAGTCATCAGAGATACATTTTACTTAAGTTGTTGATTGATACTGGGCAGTTGCTTTTGTCATAGTGAGGTAATTTGCTTTCTGTGGTAAAAACCCAAGAAAACATCTTTGTCCCTTCTCAGCTGCTTCCCAGTGGGGAGGTTTTACCCTTTTTGTATTGGATGCATAGTTCTGTGTGTGTGTGTGTGTGTGTTTTGGTTTTTTTGGTTTGGTGTGGGGGTTTTTTTTTTTTTTTTTGGCTTCTGCCTGTTCTTAAAATGGCTTTTTATTTCTCAGCACTTTTGGTATGTTGGAAAAATAACTTTCCAAGGAATGACAGGAAACGAAAAGAGCAAAATGCAACCATAGTATGATAATCCTGCCTCATTTGAATGCTTGTCCAGACCTAGGAGTGGTACTCGGTTGTGTGTTCCTAAAAGCTCTAGCTCTGCATTTGCTGCCAGCATCCATGGAATATGGCACTTGATCTGTCAGCCTGCTTTATCAGGACTTCAGATCACTGCCAGCAGGAGAAACGAAAAGGCTGTGTGGAGTTAAAACCTCAGTTACTAGAGTATTTAGTTCAAACGAGCCTGTGCACATTATAGCCACCCTGCAACCCCTTTGCCCGCTTACGTCCTCGAGTCATTTGGAGAACTGAAGCTGACAGGCCGGGCGCTCGCTGCCGTGCACAGCGGGCCCTGCCTCTGGGGAGGGGGGGAGGCAGGCGGCTGTGCTTGCCTGGAGATAGGGCAACGTCTTACATCTCATACTTCTGTCACGCTTCAGATTTAGAGGTGGCATGACCACAAAATTTTTTTCCTCATCATGCAGCAAGGTACTAATTGTTCACTAGTAGGGGAGCTTGGGGAGAAATAAAAATGAAAAAGGGAAACAACTAGCATTGCACTTTAAAAATAGATTCATTCTTGTTGAAAGGAGTTTTAAATATTAAAGTAAAAAGAAAATGAGGTCCAGATTGAGCTGGTTACATCAGACATCTGAATCTTAACTGCTTTACCGGGTGCAGGTGCCCAGGCTCTGGCAGAGGGTGCTGCGGGGGCCTCTGTGAGGAGAGGCCGGGGCTGCCCCGAGCCGGACACAGCCGGTTCCAGCCGGCTCCGACTGACCCACCGCAGGGCACGGCTCAGCCCCGCAGCCACCACGGCGGAGCCGCGGGGAAAGCCTGTGTAAGAAAGGGCAAAACGCTGGACAGTCAGAGAGGAATGAGGGGGAAAGGTGTGAGAAACAGCCTTGCGAGCCCTGAGGTGCGGGAAGGAGGAGAGGGGAAGAGGTCATCTGGGTGCCAGAGCAGGTGTTCCCCTGCAGCTCCTAGAGAGACTGCTGTGGGGCAGGTATTTCCTGGCAGCCTGTGGAGAGGACCGTGCCAGAACAAATATCCATCCTGCAGCCCGTGGGATGGGCCAACACTGGAGCAGGGGAGAAGTGTGAGGAGGAAGGAACAGCAAAGAGGAGCTGAGGACTGACCATTAACTGCTGTCTATGCTGCTCAGGGAGGAAGAAGATAGAGGAACCAGAAATGAAGGAACGAAGGTGTGCAGTGAGGGGGGAAGGTGTTTTAGTTTTTTTCTTTGTTTCTCACTATGCCACTCTAATTGGCAATAAATTAAATTTATTTTCCCCAAGTGAAGTCTGTTTTGCCTGTGATGGTAATTGGTAAGTGATCTCCCTGTCTTTGTCCTGACCCACAAGCTTTTCTGTCTTATCTTCTCCCCTCTTTTTTCCACTGATGAGAAGGCGGAGTGAGAGAGCAGCTGGGTGGGTGTCTGGCAGCTGACTAAGGTCAGCTCATCATGTCTAGGAAGTTGAAATCCATGTGTGCTGTTGAGAATATTCAGTACAATTGTTTAATTTCAATTATTTCTCTGCTAAAGCATTTTCAGAATTTCTGTGTTCAAATGTAGCTCACCCATGAGGTCAGCAAAATTTTCTAACTTCAACTTTTTGGCTTTTGAATTCCATTACTATGATCGGTGAAGCCAAAACACTCCTTCCGTGTACATATATAAGATATATGTTTTGATGTGCTTTTTAAAAAAAAAAAAAAAAAATCTGAAGAAACTCTTGAGCAATAGATAGTTCTTAACTAAAGCATGCAAAAGGTAATTTGGTTTTAGGGTGCTATACCAGCTAAAGTTTGTTAAATAGAAGTGACTCCTGTGGTTTCTTACCTAATTGAAATGAGGAAGATTAATGTTTGCCAAATGAGAACTTGATGGGGTAAACAGTAAGCTCCTGAAAAGATTTGAAATAAATATTATCATAAAAAATATGTTGGGAATTGTCCTAGTGTGTCTCCATTTACAGAGAACAGATGGCATGGAGATTAATAATGGCATGCAAAGCTTTTTACCTCTTGGTCATGAGTTTGAACTGCCATGAGGCTGGACATGATTGAAGTTGTGACCATCTGTCCAATGGCCTACATGAAATGAGTTAGTCATCTAAATCCAGTTACTAAAGAGCATCACCTGCATCATCATGTAAATATCACAATTAATACCCATTTTTGTCTTTTATCAGTTTGCCTTTTGGAAAGGAAGTAGCTTTTCAAGAATAGTCAAAGCTCCTATAGATTACAAATACATTTTTGCTATGACATAAATTTGCTTTTTTTTTCCCCAGATATAATGTGACTGAAAATATAATCCATTTAAGATGTCCTGACTTATGTTGAAAGATGCATTTTATTTCAATTGCCAAGCGTCTTAATCTGACTCTGATCCCACAGTTACGCTGTTGCAGTACCTTTGCTGTGTTCTTTTTCCACAGTAATTGGACCTTCCAAAGGCTTTAAGGCCAATTTTCTTAATTTTTAACTTACCTTTCTGGCTCTCCAAAAATCAAAATGATGTTACCAAACTCTGTACTTTGTTAACCTTGCAAAGCAAATGTTACTATCTTCTTTTGAAAACTTGAGTGATGTCAAACAACTAAAACCTTTTTCTCTAAGCAGATGTTTGTAAGAAGGTCTGATTTAAAAATCTGAGCCTTTTGATTCCTAGCTTTTAGATCATAAGCTTAATTTGCAGAGAGAAAAAAATATATATATATGAGGAAAAAATTACCGCCTTGAGAAAACAAACAAACAAAAAACCTTTGCACTCCTAACTGTTGTCTTTGTTCTACTTGCTGTATGCGCTGTTGAGAAGAATTTTCATATAGAGCTGGAAGATTTGTTAAGATATTTGACATATTTGGTTATAAACTGAGCATTTAGAAAGACTTGAAATGGTGACTGCTTTCTTTTACAGGATTATAAAAACATAACAGCTCATGTTGAGGATTCCTATGCTCTGTTTGGAATGCTAATATGCATGTGAAAGGAATCAATGGACTTTATTACTTGTCTGCATCAGTCCTTATATGTTTTTGCTATTCTTTCAGTGACCACAGTTTCCTGGTAGGTTACCATGTAGTGAGGGAAGGAAAAGTTGCAAGGGACAGGATGATAATCTAAATCCAGTTTATCATAGCCAGACCCTCTTATTTCACCAAAAATATTTTCAAATACTTGTTTTATAGCTGTTACTTATGTTAATGTGTGAAAAATACAACTGAATGCAATAGATCTTATCCTAAGTAACTTACTTTTTACAGTTTGATCCTACATAATTTGCATTTTTTCCACTATTAAAATTATTCTGTAAATTATACATAGTATATTGGTTGTGGCTAAATAATTTGATGCATGCATTGGCTATGCATAGACAGAAGGAATTCCAAAGTAAATAGACTTCAGTTTCTGCACCCTCAATGTCATCCCTTACTGACAGATTAATTTGTATCACGTCCAGTGAAATGCAGGCTTTTCTGGTGTGCTGAATAACACTTTAGATAATATTATGCATTCTTTACCCACTCTTCATTATGAAGAATAGGGGGAGAGGTGGTGATGAACTTCCTTATGTTATCAAAACTAAAATAGTTGCAGGACAAGATATATTTATGGTAGAAGCAAGAGATAATTGAGTATTTCCCACTGAAAAGGTGAAATGCCTATTTCAGACTTAACATTACTCTCTCTGAATAAGTGGGAAAGAACACCTATTGCAACCTAATGAGAATGGTAGTTTCTACAGTCTGAAAGGAGGCCCTTTTGTCTATTTGCTCTCTTGGTCATAAATCAGTCAAAAAAAAGCCATGAAAGAGGAATTTGCCAAAGTTTCAAAGAAACTCTGCTAAAATGCTGTTAGTTATATCCATCCACTGGTTCCTCTGAAACCACTCATAATATACAAAATTATGGAAAGGCAAAATACCATTTATTTAGCTTTAAGTAATAGCCTTTATGGCCTCAACATGATAGAAGGAATTAAGGAATTAGTTGCTTTGGATACCATGTGAAGGCCCATAACTTCATTGTCTTTTTTCCTGCCATGTTTACTCATGGTCAGAGAGATGATAGCAGTTGGCAGGTACTTTCCTGATGGTTAATATGCTTTAGGTTTTGCTCTGGAATTAACTTAATAGGGAGATTCCTTGGTAGGCATCCTTCTCTCAACTCTGGAAACATCAGTGAAACTTGCCATAAACAGGACACCCTCTCCCCGCAATCCATAACAAAATAAACTGTGTGCTGTCTGCCTTGATCTAATACTGTTAGTACATGTAGCTTTAATTAAAGAGTACCTCTTTACAGATCAAGTTTAGATTCTTTTCAAATTAATGTTTGGTTTTAGTGCTTATTGATGAAGCTGCTGGCTCTTATTAGGAGAAACCTGTATCGTATACCCCATAGAATACTCTTGTTACTGAAATGTTGGGATGTGTTATACAAATGTGGACACTCTCTCTGAAGAAATGCAAATATTAAAGGCCTAGTTTGTGGAAGGTAAACACAAATGTGTGTGTTCACTTTCATTTGTTTACTCCTTCTGACTAGAACAATGAAAGCAGAGGTTTCCTATGATCATGCATAGGAGTTCTTTAACTTGGCACTGGCAAAACTGTGTATTGGTGAGAACCAGCAGTTTGAATTTGCAGAAAGAAAATACGTCGTTATCTAGGAATGTTTTATGAGCTTCTGAAGTAATCTTCAGCAGTGCCAGTCAGAACACTGTTTTGGCATGCTCCATAGTGTCTGCAGTGTTTGTGCTGTTCTGCAGCTGCTAAAATTGTCAGGCTTTAAACATAGTATATCTTTATCTACCATTGGGATTGAAATAACATGGTTTCATTTTTGCAGATAGAATATTGGTCATTAATATGCAAACAGATACCCAATTATTATTTGTCCTGCTGTTTTTAATTCTGGCAGATTGTCAATGCTGGGATTTGAAACAAGCTCCTTAGTGTGAAAGGTCTCTCTTGTTTGTGAGTAGTTCTGGAGAGCTGACATGCACACTGACTTTCTAAGGCTTACGAAGTCATTAGGGAATGTTAAATGTATTACATTTTTTTGTAATTTTCAGGGTGTTTAAAAATGAATTTTGTTAGAGCATTTGAAATAATGGAGCCAATATCTTTAAAGATTCTTGACACGTGCTGTTTTTGTCAGGTAACTTATACAACTATGCTGATACAGTTAATATAAACTAGCAGATGTGTAACTTTCACAGGTAGTTGGGAAATAAGCATTTATTTTTGGCTGAGTCTAAAAGCTACTTAACTGGAAGTAATACAGGTTAATATTTTATAAGTTAATGTGAAATGTGTTTTCAGAATTACTAATACCTTGATGGGAAAATGAATGCATGGATAAATATTTTAATCATGCATACAATTTATATCAGCTTTTGTAAAAATGACTACCTAGGTGATGCAGAAAATACAGATTAACCTATTAGTAACTACTAATGAAAAAAAAGCCAAAGGAAACAAAAAATGGTCAGACTTTCAATAAACAGCACTTCTAAAGGATTTCCATGTGTTCTGCCTCATTTCCAGCCTTGAGCAAAACCAGAGGCATACATCTTTTCTTATGTCTTATGCTTCATTCATTGGTTTCACTGATTTTAAAACTGGTTTGCTTTGTGTCAGCAACAGACTTGCTGGGTAACAGAACCAGCCTTGTACTTCTGTAAATGTAGAACTAACATTGTCTGTGTTAGAGAACTTTAGATGAATAGAATTTTTCCTTTAAGTTCTTCAAATAACTACGCCCTGCGCCCAAATATTACCGAATTGCTTAAATGTTTGTTTGATCTTTTGGTCAAGTATAGGAACTGTAGTTAATAAGAATATATTTGTCACTCTTCTGTCAGCCCTCCTCTTGGAGAGAAATGCAGACTTGAGAGGATTTTCAGGTTTTGGGGTGTTCTTTGCATAAATGACCAGTAAGATGTGGATTTCAGTTCCTGAAGAAAAGGTCATTAAAATATATTTTATTTGGACTGGAAGCTGAAATCATGAAAATGTATTTTATTTGGTACTGGTAGTCATTACAAGTCTATCTACCTCCATAAACAGGAATCCTAGAAGCGTTCCTCTGACTGATAAATTTTGTCCTAAAAAAGTAGTTTTGTGGCAAAAGTTTGTCATGGTTTATTACCACGTTTGCACAGAAGCTTTGGAGGGCATTTTGGATATTTTGGGTCAATCCTGGCTAATGGCCGAGCCATCTGTCTTGATGGTTAAGTTAGACAGACCTTTGCACTGAAATACGGAGTGAATGTATTTGTAGTAGCTTGCATTACTGAGGAGATGTGTTTGCTGGAATTTCCCAAGTTTATCTAAATTTGAGATCGGATAGTTTGATAAATAAATTTTGGGCAGAGACTCTGCTGGGTTATCTGCAGTCCTTACTGAATTAATGGGAACTTTGTTAATTTTGATCTCCATGAAAGCAGGTAGGCTGCTATCTGAGAAGGAACCATGCTGTTTGAGAAGTACTCCCAAATGTGTCTAATGTTTTATGTTAAATAGTGTGGAGCATCAGCTGCTATAAGAATGTATTCAGGTTACAGGCTTCTACGATTCATGTTGCTGTTTATGGTACCTAGGCAGCTCCTTAAGGAACTTTATTTTAAAGAAAAATTAAATAACATAATTTTCTTTTCTCTTGATGACTTCGGTGATTCTTGTTAAGAGCTGTGAAATGTAACCCTCTGCTAAGAGCCATGTGTTTGATGTTAATCTGCACAGTCTTGCTAACAGTATTTACAGCATTCCTGAAGTATAAATAGTGAGTAGATCTATTTAGCACATTATAATTTATTTTTTTTTTCCTTATCAGAGAGAGGTTCTTGCTGAGGTTTTGTTGGAATGGTCAGTAAGTGGAACACAGAGATAGTGTGGAACATTAAGTTCTTTCCTACCAAATACATGTTAAGATGTTATTACCTCATGTATACGAAGGGTTGTTAAACACATTTGGCTTAACATGGAGAGGATAGCCCCATTTATCTTCTTGCAGTTTTTGAACCATCTTTTGACTTCAGAAGAAGCAGAATGTTAAATTTAGCAGTGAATGTCTTTTATGGTTCAATCTGAAATGTGATAAAATTCAAGCGATAAGAGACACTTTAATTTTTCCTGCCTGTTAGTGGCTACAGCCTTTTTAAGCAGAAAGGGCTTCTAGTTTTGGGGTATTTTTTAAAAAAGGTCTAAAAGACAGCATTACAAGACAGCACGAACGATGAGATGACTCTTTCTTGACCTGAGGTGGTGGGTTTTCCTTTTTTTTGGTACTCTTAGATACTGCTTTTGTCTGAATTAGTTCAAAAATTTAGTTGTGCTGGTAGAATGGAGGTCTAACTTAGATGCTGAATTCTATCTGAGAATCTGATTTGGTTTCTTCAGTTGCTGTCCTAGTACTTAGTTATATGGATTTTTTTTTTTTTAATACTTATTTGAATCCTGAAACAGACTGACTTAAGCCTTAAGGAAAAAAAAAGCAATTACTACATGATTGCAACTTTCTAGTTTAGCGAATGCATAACTGACAATCTGATACAGTTCATAAATCTTTAAAATGTTACCTCTGTCTAAACTTCATGTCAAGAACTGATATTGTGACAGAAGGTACACCTCTCTTTGTAAGTTGGAGTTTGCTTTTGCTACGTAACTACACCACTTCTAACTCCTATTTTCCAAAGGCAGGCTGGGATGAGAGCCCCTCCATGGCTATTCCATTTCAAGCTTTGCAGTGAACAGCAGATATCCTTAACTATCACCTTTGTACAGCTGGTGTGCTTATCTGCGGTGTTTTCCCCTGAAACATGAATTCCAAATGAAGCTTTCAAAAGTACCCATGTCATGTTGAAATTGAAAAGTATTTATTTTCCTACTTCTGTTATGCCCCCTCTTGTTATGGGCAAGAGGGAACCCACCGTATGTATACAGGGCCAAGCATTTATTGTTAGTCCTGTTAAGTTTTTTAATGGTCTAATAATCCAAACTACCTAATTAATATAGGAAAAGCCTCAATAAAAATAACTTTCAAGTCTTTATCCATATCCACATAACCAGTAGCGTACAAGTATCAGAAAAGCAACACTGAATTTGGTTTTGATGTGGTGAATGAATGGCCATCTTCAGCTTGTAGCTCTTTTAATGAGATTTATCTTGAAATTTGTATGCTGCATTTGTGGGCTGAGGCAGAGGGGACTGAGTGATTTTAGGATCTGTTGCAAATTTATGAACATTACAAAGGATAGCTTGTGCTATTGCATATAGCAGCAGCTTCAGAGCTGAAGCTCGGTGCAGCAGACATCTGTATTTGATGGAAGAGAAGAGACTGATGGAGATAAAAGAAATTCAGAGACAAATAGTAGCTGGTGAGGTTGAATAATTTTTCACTCACAAAACCTAATTTGGCTGAATTTCAATGTGTGATTTTTTTTTCTTTTTTTAAGCAGATGTTGCTTCATAGGAGTGCACATCTTTGTGTCTTAAGTCAATTTAAACCCAAGTGTTTCAGTTTAGCTCACTCAAGAAACACATCAGCAAATGTAACCACAAAGAAGTTTACACTCATTGAAACAGATTTCTGTACACTTGTGTAAAAGTGATTTTGTTCTGATAAACTCCTGAACTTCCCCAAATTTGTGGTAGGATGGAGAAATGTTTTCTGTAAATTGTACAGACATGTTGATATAAGAGAGGACAAACTATTTCTGTCTTCTCTTTAAACCACCCAAAGAACATTTATTTGAAACCTGTAACAAAGCATGTGTACTTGTATTTCTTGAATGCAATAGTATTAAAACAATAGAATTGTTTTTGGTACAATTGGTTCTATTAGTACAATAGAATTAAGATGTTGGTTTTTTTGTGCCCTAAGCTTGTTACTGTTATGCAAAATTAATCAAATTTCATGTAATGAATCCCTTGATGGCTGTGAAGGTTATTGATGGTGCCGTGTCACGCTTACCACAGAAGATGAGGGGAGGTAGAGCTCCCGAAGAGGGAGGTGCTTCTGAGCTTGAGGAGCAGGCCCAACAGAGGGCTTCAGGTGCTGCGGCTCAGATGGGAACTGCCCAAACTGACACACTGGAAGCAGGAATCTGCCTTCAAGGACACAGTGATCAAGGGAAGGGTTTTATACAGACCTTATACTTTTATTGTGACTGACTCAGTTGCTCTGACTGCTTTATTTAATATGTTGTAAAGTTGGTTGTTTCTTAACTACTCTGCAGAGGGATGCATGCCCTCTCTGTGCATTCATTGACTTCTTGAGTTTTTAGCTGCGTACAGTTGTTGTACAGCATTATTCAGAGACAGCTGGGTTACTGAGATGCTTGCAACTATATTTGCCGTATAATTTCCAGATATGTATACTTTCAGATAGTTTCTCTTACAGTAGATTATACAAAATATACTTTGCTAGAATAAAAGTAGGGGAAGAGAATAAAGTCAAATCAAGCCTATAACAGAAAAATTAGAGCTTTAAACAGTCCTGTGTCCTGATAGGTAACAATATTAATATAGGTTCCGGAAAACTGAATGATACATGATTAAAATGTGGTTTTATTGCAGTCTCCTGACTACTGCATAAACATTTCAAGAAAGAATTAAAGTAGCACAAATATGGATCTGAATCTTGCTGTACCTCCAAATTTAGGAGAATGATATACCAGTACTGTGGCAGACGTTTCAAAGGCATACATTCACATGCTTGTCAGTCATGACCCAGGTGGAGCTGAATTTCTCTCTTTAGCGCATCAAGACATAAAGGAACTTTTCAAAAATAATACATCTTGATAGTTCTTGAATATGTTGTTGCAGTAATATAAATAGAGGAAGAGTAACGTTTCATGCTAGGTTTTTTTGTTGTGGGTTGTTTTTTGGGCTGTTTTCTCTTTTGTTGTTGTGGTTTTTTTGTGTGGTTTTTTTTTTTTTAGGCAACAGTATCTGGACAAATTGACTTTTCATACCTGCATTTTATAGTGTGACCATTCCTCACAAATACTATTAATCATGTGTCTTTATGTAGAATACAGTTAAATGTTTCTGATCAATTATTTAAAAATAAAACCAAATATATTTTCAATACTAGTGCTGGAAATATATAAGTATTAGGGAGGGGGAGGGGAATGAGCAAGGAAAAAACAGGAAATATGCAAATTATTTTCTGTAACTTATCAGAAATATTTTGAAAGAGGAATAAAATGGTGTGAAAGAAGGATCGAGCAAGATAGGAGCAGTAGCGTGAGTTGGGGAAGAAAATAAAGTGTTCAAGGTGTGAATTATGTCGGCTGTTTCAGAAGAACAATGTTCAGAAGCCCAAGTTGCTGCTTTAATTGTTGAAAATAAGTTCTTACATGCAAAAAGATAAATGATGCAAACTGAAATAGCAGGGATCAGTAAAGGAAATGCCAGGAGTTCAGAGCTATAGAGTTTTCAAAATAAGACTTTGGTATGAACTTGCCTGCAAATAGAATATTGTTAAAGAGGTATTATGCTGAGTGAGAGACTATTTTCATGAAGCAGTGGGACAGAAAATACTTGCTGAGAATCTAGACTTGTGAAAGATTTATAATGAATGGTATCTACCAAGACAGAGCACTTCAACTGGTGGTATAACCACTCTGAACCTTAATATTTAGCTGTAGCAGTCAGTGTGGATACTGAAATTCTGAAGGATAACTAACAAACAGTATTTCAGCCATAGTTATTGGCTGTACTTCTTGAAGCTCAGGGACACATTGGTTTTGTTGACTGTTACGCTGCAGCAGTAGTTAGAAAGTGACTGGAAATAGGATAGTTGAGAAATACAGAGAAATGTTTACTCATCAGTGGTACAGATAACATCCTCTGTGCAATCTGTACATCTGTGCTGCAGTGAAAATTAGATCAGTAGTGCTGGCACTAGTATGTCAGGCAAGTGCAGTGAATACTGACAGAATTGATTCTTGGAGGCAGCTGGTGACTTGCTGCTTCATCTGAAATTTAAGTGAGTCACCAAGGGAAATGATGAGCCTGTAGTTCTGTATAACAGAGCCTCTGGTGATGGGATGCAGCATACTGGAGAGCAGCTTCACAATAGCATGTGCAGCGTTGTTTTACTGAACTAAAAATGATGGGGGAAAAAAATCAGTCCAATTGCATAAAATTAGCTTTCACAGCAAATATTTGTTTCTTAAAATTTATGTATAAGATTTTTAGACTAGTTATACTATTTAGGTAATAGTTACAGACTTAATTGGCAAAGGATACTCACAATAAAACAGAATAGTTTCAATTTGACTATGTTCTGTCCGATCAGGCTTGTTACTAATATTTGGAGATGGAGAGTTCCAGATAATTTTGAATAATTCAGTGAATAATGCTTCAAATGTCTCCCTTATGGGACATTTCATTTATTGACTAGAAATCTAGATGTCTAAATCTAGTTAGCAAAAATTCTAAGATACTTTACATATAAGAAATCCTGTGCAACATTTTCTATGTTGTGTAGCAAAAGTGATGGCATGTGTAAGGCTTAAAGCCAAACTCGGAGTAATGAACTCATTTGTCTCAGTTGAAAAAGGCAGGGAAGAGGTCACACTCTTCCCTTTTTCACTTTGAAGTAAGTAGTCATCTGTGATTAGATAATACTCAAGAGATCACAGCTGAGGTACTGGGGGGGTGGTGTGAACCCTTCACAAATTAACCATATTGCTTGATATTAAACACTGAATTAGATCAAGAAATTTGAAGCAGGAAGAAAGGAAAACTTTCTTGAATTAGAGATTATTAGAAAAGACCAACTGAAAAAGTTACTGTAGTAGTATACCTACAGAAAATAGCTGGAACAATTGTCAAGATTGTGGAGGTTTTGCTATGAAAGAAACTAGCTTAATTAGAGACTGTTTTAGCTGACTGAAACAAAGAAAACCACTAGAAGGTATGGCAGTTGAGGCAAGGAACAGGGTTAAAATGTGAGAAGTGTGCAGGAAGGTTTTCTGAGTGAAATGGCCCATTGCAGTCTATTTCTGGTTTCTCTGTTTTCAAAGTTTAAGGTATGATATAAAAATATTTTTTTGCTCATCCATTACAAGAAGTAATACTGATAGGGATACAGTGAAGCATTAACTACTAAAAGTAGGTTTTATCTTTAAAGAGTGTGCAGTTCTTAGGTATCCCCTTTTTTCTGAATCTGTGACCACAATACTAGCTGAAGTATGATTACTAAATTCGAAATATACTGTAACAGATTTGTCTGAAAAATTATGACTGATCTCTCCCACCTGTTTCTGAGGTGTCCATAAGTTGTTGTTCTACTATACTGAGCTGATAGTGGTAACCTTTAACAGAGGATATCTTTGAGATTCTTTTTTTCCTATATTTTTATGTGACCTGGCAACACAACTGGAACTGAAGGGTGGAGATGCAGTTCATCCAGCAGTCCTCCTTCAGCAACTCATTCCAGAACTTTGTCAAACCACCATGGTCCTTCTATATCTACCTAGAGAAGAAGAATCCAATGATATTGCTAATGTCTATGTTTGCAGCCAATTTCAATCAATCAGAATGGAGAGAACCTGTGTAGGAAAAGTGAATAGTCAACACAGTGGCTGTAGAAAGCTTTGATTTTTCTGTTTATTTTTTTAATTGGCCACATCTTCTATCTACCCATATGGATCTTTCTGAGAATTCTATTCTTCAAGATAACTTCAACAGGTTGAAAAAGAATTTTCCACTTAGAAATCATTGCTTGACAGGAAAGTAGTTAACATGTCTTCTGTACATAAGGTAAGTATAATAACAAAGATGTTTCTTTGGCTGTGTCCAGAGTAGGTTGTACAATGCAGCATTCATCAAAGCAATACTTTGATGTTACTTCTCCTCCTGATTCTAAGCTGAGCTACCTTTATGTGGAAGATGGGAATGTAGGAATTGTTAAATAAAGCTTTGACTTAAAAGAGATCTTGTATTGTCTTAGAAATCTTACACCTTCCATTTTTTCCAGAGAACCTACACAATATTTCTGAAGTAGTCCAGATGACATAAGTCTTTAGACCTATACTTAAATGTGTAAGGAAAATATGTTTGAACTTTTGCACATTGTCAGTTGTCCAAATAATATGATACAAGGTTCCACTTGGCTGTTTGTGATTAACATACCTCGTTCTCTCTGTGATAACATCGCACAGGCCATACAGATAGGTAAAGTCGAGTGGAAGAATATGTAGTCATGAAATGAGGGCTTGTTAGGCTTTCCTTTCAACAAACAACACGTTTTGGAGCAGTTCTGTACTCATTTCAAGAAGAAAGCTTCTAAAAGAAAAAGCAAGAAAACTGACAAACCCCATTTTCTTATAGTTCAAATAGAATTATATTCTCTTTTGGGTATGTCAGGTAAAACTTTTTGACCTGAAAATTCCTTTTTTTTTTTTTTTTCTCCAGGTTAGGGCAAGTTGTTCTGTTTGCTGACAAGGACTTCAAGAAAGCAGCTGTTTGGTGCACAAAAATGCTAGTGCTTGATGATTTGTAAACACTGGCTAACTACAAAAGTTGAAAATTGTTTATTTTTTTTTATTTCTAGCTAGTGTTAGGGGAGTTTGGGTTTGAGGTGGCAATTCAGTCAACATTTCGTTTGAGACGGGAGCTGATAACACAACTTAAACTTTTGATCCTGCTTTGGATTCCTAACAACCAAATTATAGAAGACTTTGTAGGCCAGGTTCATAAGAACATGTGACTGGACTGAAATCAGGCTAGAGGACCATATACTATTATTCTGTCTCTAGAGTAGCACAAGTATTTATGGCACTACCCCTAATATCTCTGTATATCTTAATTTTGTGAACATCTAGAGCCAGATGTGGTGTTTTACATAATTAGTTACCCTCATTGGGTTGTTATTCCATGAACTTGCCCAGTTGCCAGTGTAATTTTTAGTTTTCACTTATGTTTTGCCAAGGAGTACAGCAGGCTTATCACCTCTTGCGAGGAAACCACTTCCTTTTGTTTTAAACCTGTCTTCTACTAATTTATTTTGATAACTATTAGCTCACATATTAGAGTATACAGTGATACTTAACTGCTCTCTCTGTGCCACTGACAACTATGTAGACTTTGTAGTCATGGCTTTTAAATACTTGAGTAAGCTGATGCATTTTGTCATTGCTGATGCTCTTTGAATCCCCCCCTCTTTTCTTTCTGTATCTATTTAGATGAGGTGATCAGAACCTAACACAGTATTCAAGATGCAGCCAAACTGAATTTATACTGTGGTCTAATGATGACCTCTCTTTTGTTGTTTTCCTAATAATCACTAGCATTTCATTAGCTTTGGGCAAAAAAACCCCAGAGTATTGGCTTGATTTTCATAGCATTATCTAGCATTACACCAGAGCCTCACTCCTGAACGGTGACAGTCAGCTTAGCCTCCATAGATGTAAAAATGAAGTTAGGATTTTTGATGTGTAGCACATGACTTGTACTGAATTTCATACACCATTTTATTGCAAGTCACAAAGTCTTATTAAGATCCTCTCCAGTTCTTCACAGTTGCCCATTGTACTTCTTATTCAAACAAACTTAGTGTCATCAGTAAAAGCATGTTAATTTATTGTTTGTCCCCCTTTTCTAGATCACTTGTGTGTGTTTAGGTTTACTGCTATCTATAAATTTGTTCAGCTTTTGGTTGAACTGAAAAATAAACTGGGATTAGAATTGTCATGATCGTAATTTACAAACTGTTTACAGGATGGGTCTCTGCCCATGGTATCAGATTAAACATACCTGCTTTTGGCTTTGAAAGTCCCTGAGGGATCTCTTCTCTGTGCTGTCCTGTTCAATGTTGAAGTCTTGCTCCTTTATACTAAGCCAGCTTCTATTGCCTGTTTGTCAGCACTTCTCAACTTTCTCCCTCAGTGTTCTTCAGTGATCTCCATTAACATAAGCAAGCTGCTTCACAATACTATTATCAATTGCAGATAAGTACTATCCTTTGCCAGTGACTCCTGGAAAAACAGTCTTGACTTGTTTCAAGTCATTATGTCTTCATTCAGCTTCTGTGAAATTACACTGAAACCTCTGCCTGGCATGCTGTTCCTTTCTCTGTAATCATTCCTCAGGAGTGATTTTTTTTTTTTTTTTTTTTTTTGGGGGGGGGGGTAGATACTTTTTAATGTAGCAGGCATTGTAGTAGGAGCCTGTCTGTATTTTATGAATGTTACTAATGCAGGTAAATGAAGTATTTTACACAGCAAGGAGCAGCTGCTGCTTAAATGTAGCAGAAGTCCTATAAACATGTGCATTGATAAGGATGTTTACTGTAGTATGGGGATTGAGATTCTAATTTTACCTCTATTGTGCCATTAGGCTTTCAGGTGAAGTTAAAAAAAATTTCAGTATTTCTCTCAATTTTTTTGATTGCATAAGATGTTGTGGTATGAATTGTGAAAGGTAAACATGGGAGGAGATTGTGTTTTATTTTCCTGCACCCTCTTGTTTTTGGGGCTGCCTTTTTACTTGATCTGAATGTTTAAACAGTGTTCCTGAAAGGTGCTACATTTGTTTGCTGTAAAGAAATCCAGCCATATTTTGAGCTGTATGTTCAACAGAGGAAGCAATTGGACTGACGTGGGGCTGTGTAACATATGCTTCAGTATTTGAAATCAAGTTAGGTATGCTTAGCACAATGAGTTGCCTGGATATGGGTGAAGAATGGGCCTGTTATTCCCAGCTGAAGTGAGAAATATGGAACGTAATATAGAAGGGAACAAACCACTAGGAACTGAACCCAAGAAGATTAATTGGGAGTGATAAGCTTTATTAGGAGAGGGAGGTGCAAAAGAGGTCTTGAACTACTTGAAGAATCTGGAAGGGAATCCAGAATTCCTGAGTCTCAGACTTCGTTAGTTGTTGGCAAGTAGCCATGAAATCCACTAACAGAAAATGTGTGCTCCATTTCTCTCTCTTGCTGGTTCACACAGCTGTTGTAGGTTATAATCTTGTATCAGATAGGAATGCCAGAATCCATGCTGCTACTTCAATTTTAATTTGCCCCCCATTCTCCCTTTGAGTATATATTATAATTGTCTTTAATTACATGTTCACACACTGTCTTTCACTGGATTCTTAACACATAGCGTGGATGGTATTTGGAAATGAGAGTTGTACAGTTAATGAAGCTGTTGTCTCTAGGGTTTCTGCTGTAACTTGGTGCAGAAATTGAAACTCATGTAGTGAATGAAACAGATAAATGAAGGAGAAGAAAAATTATGGTCTTCCAATGTAAGCCATTCTAGAGTACTGAAGATCAGTGTTCTCATGGTTTCTAACTTTGAAGTTGTTTAAACCAGCTTTTCATATATGTCCCCAAAGCCTTGTTCATAAAAATGACTTTAATACCTAGTCACTTGTGTGTTAGGCATCTTGGAGTAGATTTTTCAGACACCAACACAGTAAGGAGGAGGGATGACTTAAGTTAGCTTGCTGGAAATCTGAAGGAAAGAAAATTCTTAGAACTCATAACTACAGTGCTGTGTTGTTCCAGGGTTCACAGTCTTAAACTTGTGTTACACTGAAGAATCAATATCCTATTTCAAAAAGGAAGAAGGCTTAAGAGATTTCAAAACCAGAATTGCATTGCTACCTTTTTTTCCTCCCATCAATTTGGAGGAAACCCCAGGAGAGTACTGTACCTCGTGTTGTTTTAGGGTGGTCTGTCTTGCTCTCCTTGAGCTCATTTTCTGTATAAATCCAGTGGAAGGAGATGGAAAACAAATCCTATCACCATCTGGTTAAGGCCCTATTCACTGGGTAATTTATTTAATAATAGAGGCTTTTTCATGCCTGTGTAGTATTTGATGTGAAATAAGCATGTCTACCAGAGAATGGTGTGAAAGCAAGACAGATGATAGAATGACTAGCCTTACCAGTGTTAGCAGGCTTAGGAGTGAACTGCTCAGCATTTGCATGATATAAGCAGTTGTATTTATGTACTGAAAGTAGATGCCTTAAAATCCCTTTGGCATTTTGTAGTAGTTGTGCTTTTCTGGCAAAATGTTGGGTTTAGAAACTTGAAACGCTAGCTAGCACCATCCCTTGGCCCTACCTCTGGAGCCAAAACACTTAAGATTTGCAGCCCAGGTTCCTTAACATGCATCCAATCATGCTGGGGCTTTCGAGCTATAGGACACTTGTTGCCCCTTCCTTATAATCCATATCTGATATTGGTTGAATTGAATCTAGCTGTGACTTGACTGATATCCCAGTGTGAAAAGGAATGAAAAATGAGTGGACAGTAAACCTCACAGTTTGTGAAGTGGCATTGTATTTAAACCATTCTGTGAATTTTTTTAAAATATTTTTTAATTGGGGTGTGTGGAGAAGTATCATGTCACTAACCAGGTTGTTGTTAGATCCCGCTGAAGTCACCTTCACGAAAGCATTTTGTCTAGCAACCTTTTTGTTGTCACCAAAAATGGTTAGAAATGCTAGAACATTTGCACCCAAACACAACAGCAAACACATTGAGAATTCATAATTAAAAAACCCAACCAAACAAAAAAAATCCCCAAAGATGTGTGCTATGATCACAGGGAATAGTAAGTTCTCTGGAATGTATGTGTGTGGGGATAGTTGGTGGTTGTGAGGCTATAGAAATCTTAATGGGCCACTGAAAACATATCCTTTAATATTAACTGTGATGTCTTATTTTCCCCATCTTTAAAGAAAGACATAACAATGTTTACCTAATGGAATTTTTTATAAAAAATAAATTAATGTTTCTAGAGCGCTGAGATACTACATTGATGAAGAAGGTGGAAGAACACATACCTGCTCAATTCAGAGGAAGATGTAGCTACTTTTCAAAAAGTAAAGCATAAGAACACATTTTAAGGATGGGGAAAATTCAAAAGTACTAGTGCATCTTTTTTATAGTATGACCTATAAAGATTTTCCAGTATGATAGTGTTCCATTTTTAATGCCATGTGTAACAACTGTAAGTGTAAGCCTTTTTAAGAGCTTTTTCTGTAAATTTGAGCTTAAAAAGTACAATTTTGACTGTGGGTAATTAGGTGTGGTTATATGCCATTATTGTAAAAGGAACACCAGCAGAATGCTGTACATTCTTTTTATGTTACTGTATTCTTTTTCCTTTTTGACATAATTAAGAGCAAAAGTAAATAAAATCCTTCCCCCCCAGCCCTTTGTGGGAGAATGAAACTGGGGATTTTTTGCTTGCAAATTTTCATTTAAATTATTTTCTTGTATATAAAATTCTCAACTGTTCTTAACAGAGCTGGAATACGATCTCTTTCTCAGAATCATCAGCCCCATGTTCTTGATCACTGTCTTCCATTCTTTCCTCTTCTTTACTGCACTCATGTTTTTCTAGAAATTCAGCTTCTGAAAAATCTTAATTTTCCTGAAAGGTTTTATTACCAGGTAGACAATAGCAGATTAATAACAAAAGCAATAGAAAAGAATCTGAATTTTAAAATGTTTACACTAACTCCAATTTCTCAATTATTAAGGGTTTCAGAATTCTTGAAGATGACCTTTAGTTGAGTTGTTAACCAGTTCCTATTCAGTTTTCTTCCAGTTAGCTATAAAGCACTTATAACCTGATATTTCAGAGTGTGAAAATCAAAGCTAACATTTCACCTTTTTGGAAGATTACTTTTTTATCATTAATGATTTCTGTCTTTTTTTGAGTTGCCTTCTGAATCACTTGCATTATGTCAAAATGCTTAATACTGGTGTGTACTGATGAATGGATTTCAACAGAATCAGTGTTAACCTGATCTTTGTTAAAAGTTTGGGGAAAATGGAGTAAAGGGAGGGACTCTGGTGTTTTGCTAAATGTAGTGGGTTCTAGGGAAGGAGCTGTAGTTTTGCCTAGGATTTCCCTATTGCCTTCCCCCCCTCCCCCCCAAGCAGTAATATGTTTACATGCTCTGTTGAATATGTGCACAGCAAATATGGCTGCCCTCAGACTTTCTGTGCCTTTGCTGAAAAATTTGTGTCTGTATAAGAATGACTTCTCAAGAATTTCTTGTAACTTAGCTTTTTTTAGCACAGTTAGTCCAGCTAAGTTAACTAGAAGCTCTGGACAAAATAATGACATCATGTACATGCAGGTCACCTGTGGCACCTGTGAAGTTGGTAGCACAGGGCATTAGCAGTTCTGTGCCCGCACAAGTGCTTCCATCTGGAGTTCTCAAACATCTGCATCCTCATTAATGCAACATTCTCTGATGCAGTTCCTGGGGAGATAGGAAGGGATGTGTGTCACTTTTCTCAGTGACACATGTATTATAGCCTCTGATTTTTATTTTAATTTTTCTGCAGAGCTATCGCAGATAAAAAAATGCCTTGCATTTTATGGCTGTCTGTTGTGGTTTAACCTCAGCAAGCAACTAAGCATCATGCAGCTGCTCACTCACTCACTTCCCCCACCCCCGAAGTGGGATGGGGGAGAGAATTGGAAAAAAAAAAAAAGTAAAACTCGCAGGTTGAGATAAAAACAGTTTAATAGAACAGAAATGAAGAAACTAATAATGATAATAATAACAATAATAAAATGACCATAATAATAAAAGGATTGGAAATATACAAGTGATGCACAATGCAATTGGCTCACCACCTGCTGACCCCATGCCCGGTTAGTCCCCAAGCGACGATTCCCCCTAGCTCCACTCCCCCCAGTTTATATACTGGGCATGATGTCACATGGTATGGAATATCCCTTTGGCCAGTTTGGGTCAGGTGCCCTGGCTGTGTCCCCTCCCAACTTCTTGTGCCCCTCCAGCCTTCTTGCTGGCTGGGCATGAGAAGCTGAAAAATCCTTGACTTAGTCTAAACGCTACTTAGCAACAACTGAAAACATCAGTGTGTTATCAACATTCTTCTCATATCTAACTCAAAAACATAACACTATACCAGCTACTAGGAAGACAAATAACTCTATCCCAGCTGAAACCAGGACACTGTTGAAGGACGACTCATTTAAAAGTGTACTAATTTTATGCACCCTAGCTTTTTATGGGGAGAAAGCAAGTTTATTACTAATTCTTTATATTAAACCTCAAATCGTGTGATGTCCTCCCTTGACCTGTCATGTCTTTTCCAGGCTGAAAGGTCATAGTCTATTTAGTTTTTTCTTCTGCAGAAATAATTTGGTACCTTGTTCTTGTTACTTTGAAAGTGCTCAGGTGCTGGAAGAACAAACTCTTATTTAAGATGTGTCTTTGGCTGGTTCAGCTTTAGAGTATGAGCAGGGGAAAAAGAAATTTAAGACTTACCAAGGCCTTTTAGCTCCAGCTGAAATAAACCCTTATATATTTGTCATTCCTTTTCCTTCCAGACATCCTATTCAAGGTACTACTGTGGATTCTAATCTAAACCTTATCCACTGTGATCCAAATCCTAATGCAATAAGAATGGATCTTTAGGTTTTGACTTGACCACAAATAGACTGTAACTATCCGTGGAAATAAGACTAATTTTCTACCTGAAACTTAGTTTTAACCTTTTTGCTGTACCACCTGTGAAAGACTGAGCTTGCCACTCGATACATTTGCCTTCCTTTGCCAAGGGTTTCTGAGACCAGGTTACATTGTTGAGAACATTACACAGGAGGAAACATCTAATAACCAGTCAAGTCCAGAACTATCGGTATTCCACCTAACAAAAAGGTTACTATACTTAAATGCACGACAGCAGTTTGATTTGTGTTATCTTAGGAGCAATTAGAGCACAAAATTTGGAACTGAAGTGCTTTGTGATTCTGAAGGAGAGACAAACATTGAGACTACGTTGGTTTTCCTTTTTGAATAGCAAGTAAACCGAAGGGAGGTCAAGGCAGCAAAGATGTTACACATTTTGCACTTCAAAAGATCAGTGTAGTTACTTGTTTGTTTTTTAAGTGATAAGATTAAATATAAGGAAAAGATTTCTAAAACACTTCTTAATCTCTGCACCACAGTCATCGTCATATTGCTTTCAATTTCATAGTTTGTGTTAGGACCAACAAACAATAAAAACAAATCAATTCCAATTTCAAGGTTTGGAAGACTTCTGAACTGTTAGAGACCTGGATGAATGTTGCAGTCTAACAAGACAGAAATAGCTTTTAAAAGTTTCCATGCAAACTTCAACTTTCTCAATTTCCTGTATTGTATTAATAGTTTAGTGTCTGAAAGTAAGTATCTGAGAGAAAGGTTAAATGTTCAGCAGAGCCTCATATCCATGCAGTGTGTATAGAACTATCTGAGGTATATCTTTTCTCAGCCACAGTTTCCTTTTAAACATCAGTGTAAAGATTGATTCTGAGAAGATTTATGTACAAGACAAAATCTATACAACATTAGGACTAAACTTTTGAGGCAGACTGGTAATTTTCAGTAATCAATCTGCTTTTAAAAATCAAACTGTAACATTTATTAACATTTTTTGTTTTGTTAGATTTTTGTCATTACTATTACGTTCTAAAATCATTTTAATGTTCAAAACTATTTTAGTGAATCTGCAATTGAGCAAGTCAAATTTATCTCTTGTCCTGCAAACCAATTATATTAAATTACAGTCATTCAGAACCTAAAGACTGTAATAACTCTTGACAGAATTATGAGCAAACTAATGGGTCATTTATTATCAGATAACTTTGCTTTCATTGAAAATGAATATATACTCAGCTATTTTTCCTTTCTAACTCAAGAATGGCTGTTAAACTAAAAAACTTGAAAGATAGCCTGCTATATTACTCTAATACAGTTCTACCTCATACCATGCTAACAAAGATCTATTAGATTGGAATAATATTTTACCAGTAACAGAGCTGACCAAGTTAATTTTTATCTCAATGGAGCACTTCTTAACACTTTATTGTTTTCTGTCAGACGACCATAGTCTAGATAATATTACCTGGGGGAAAAAAATTCATCCAGTATTGCTGTTGCCAAAAAGAGTATCTGCATCAAAGAAGATTCTCACCATGCTGTCTTCCTTACCAGAAAGTAGAACACATTTTTGTTTGGTAATTTCTTAGTAGGGTATATGTGTGGAGATAGTAAAATGTCAACAATAAAGCAGGCATCATGGAGATATTAGATGCTTGGCTACTCTCCTAAAATTTGACAAATAAAACCATAATTATGTATGCAGATAAATTTGAAAATACATATATTCAAAACAGATATGAATGATTTATTGCTTTTTATAGAGCAGCAGTAGTAATCACATGCAAATCTGGATATGAGTTATCTGGCATTGATACAGTTACTGTACAAAACTATAAAAGGCAAACTGAATTTAGGTTCTGAATGTACAAACATTTTGAACTGCGTGTTATTTTTTGGGTTAGGGATATTTTTTCCCCATGTGCATATTGATATGTTACTTGCTCTAAAAGTTAAAAGTCTTTCTTATCATTAAAGCTGAAGTGCCTTCAGATGTATGTCAGAGAAACCTGATGCTTCTTTGACAAATATATCTGTTCTATTTTGAAATTTAGGTACTAGCTGTGTGTTTAATCATGAGTCTAAGAGGGAAAGAACATCAATGCATCTGTTGTCTACAGTTGGAGGCACTTTTGAGAAATGTTTTACTAGGGTAATTGAGTGATGTGATCAACTGGCCTAATCTACAAAATCACAGGGAGGTGGAAGAGTCTTTTTAGTAAAGGATAGTTAACAGAAGAGTTCAAAATGATCGACCATCATGATTAATATCAGTAAGACCAAGTGGTATCTAAGCCTCAAACTGCCAAGGAAATAGGTTGGTAAAGGCTGTTAGTTCTGATGAACTTAATCTAAAGGGACTTAAGGTAGGATGATAGAATTTGGAGCTATTCATAATTTTTTAATTCAATTTGAGATACCAGGAAACTAAATAGGTGTGGAGGGAGATGTGAAGACGTAAGCCATCAAAATACCTTTTATTCTTCAAAATTATTGGAAGAAGTAAAATACTCGTAAGTGCCAAAAGATAATCGGGTATAGAATAATATCTAAACACTGCTTGAAACTAAGGTATTTTGCAATCCTCTCACTTCTAAAAGTAACTACAGAGGAAATACAAAGCATGGCTAGCATTAATTCTGGTATTGATACTTACAGCTCATTACTTTTCAGAATACTTCTAGGGGATCTTCGCTTTCATAGACAGTATGTGTGGGAACCAAACTTCATAATTAGGGACATGGTTTAGTGGTGGACTCAGCAGTGCTAGGTTAACAATTGGACTTGATGATCTTAAAGGTCTTTTCCAACCTAAATGAT